>NC_044187.1:37073250-37373250 GCF_900880675.1 Sparus aurata | reverse complement strand
TGGGTGGGTGCTTCCCCATTGGTCAGACATGTTTGAGTGACAAGTGTCTACACCACTGACGTCTTTCTGATAAGCAAGTCATGGCCGCCAGCAAGCCAGGGAACAGTGGTGGAGTTGTTGTTAACTACAGCATTAAAATGATTGGTGTCATGTTATTAGCCAACTTTGTTTGATATTTTGATTAAACATAAAGCTTGCTAACTTAGTTCACGTTGACTAGTTTGTGTGATGGTGTTAGATATCTAACGCAGTCATATTGTCAGGCAGGCTAGCAGATAATGTTAGCCGATGGCCCTGTACACTGAATGAATTGATTATTTCACCTAAGTACAGAGGCTTGCTATGTGCTAGTGCTACGTTATGTTATAATAAGTAACGTCATTAGTGGTCAAACAACAGTCCACAGGCCAACTGTTGCCCGCAGCGCTGCCTGTTTAGCAGCAACAAGTCATGCAGAGCCTAAGTCTATCTTCTCACACAGCCCAGTGGATTACTGCGGTAAAGCCAGCCGTGGTTTTTTGATTGAATGAAGGTTTTTTTTTTATTGAAAACATATATTTTGACTGAAGCAAACTTTTTTTGATTGAATAATAAAGACACAAATCTACCTTCATAAAATGCGTCCAGGACCACCTCAACAAGTGGTTTGATTAAAGCTTCCATTAAAACTGTCTACTGGTGTTTGGATCAACCAAGATGCACGTAAATGCCAGTTCCTATCAGCCTCCCAGTCACATTTAGGAACCACACCTGTGGAATGAAACAATACAGAAGTGTCATGTTTGCACAAAAAGGGACCCAAATGTGAGGCGTACAAGCAGGCTGGTAAGGACCCAAAAGCAAGCTTTATTAAATAAAGCTGAAAACCAAAGTAGGTAAATTCAAAAATCCAACCATAAAGATGGATTACAAAACCAGAGAAAACCAAGAGACAAAAGCAAATAAAAGTACTGCCAAAAAAGCAAAGCACAAGCGAACAACTACAAGAGGACAAAGGCTGCAAATGCAGGTCAGACATGAGGCCGAGACAGGAAACCGATGAAAGACACAGGACTGACATGGAGAAACAAACAAACTGACAATAAGAGAGGATAAGACAAGGACTTAACTAAACAAGGGTTCATTAACTGATAGAACAAAGGTGAGGTGCAAAAATGGCGGGAAAACAGACAAAGGGATATAGGAGGATATAACTTCAAAATAAAACAGGAATAAAATAAAAAATAAATAAATAAATAAAATAGCAGAACCACAGATAAAACCATGACAAGAGGGCAGTAACATGGAAAACACTAAAAAGCTGTACACTATAAATACATTTTCATGAAAAGAACTTATTTTTTTCCTCTGATGACGTCTTACAACAGACTGTGTATATGACATGAATCAATAATTGTTAACCTTATTCACATATGTGATTACAACTCGACTTTAACTAGTGTGTGGTTACTCTTTGAGCAAATCAGTGTCTTGTACAAGTCTTGTCTAAATGAAAACCAGGTTGACTGTTGGTTACAAACAGGATATACACATTTGTCGCTTTTGTCAAAGTCAAACTGAAGCATCTTTCGGGCCATGGGCCAACTTGTATGCAAAAAATAATTATATTCATATCCCCAGTGGGATAAACTGATAAACTCTATTGCCCCAATTGCCTTCATTCCACTGCTTAAGCAGCTCTGGTGATAGAAAAGTGTCAGTTTGATGTTTTTGTGTGAGACATCTATTGCTTGGTGTAATGGACACTGTAGCATTTGTAGCTGTAGTGCAGCTTTCGCCTTGTTTTCATTTCAAAAGCACATGATAAAATATAACGCACCAACAGACTCTGCAATGAGGCTTTCATCACACTGCGCTTCCTTCTGTCTTGCTACTCTTCTGTCTATCTCTGTATGTATCTAAATCCTGAGGGAAGACAAGCATAGGCTTGTCATGCATGTGAAGTTGTTATACTGCTTGTCAGTCTGCTTATCTTTCTGTTTTTACGTCTGTGTTCTGGGAGATGTGTGAGCTTGAGAGACTGTCATTATCTTCACTATCTTATGTCTCTCCTTCCCATTTCTTTTTCTAAGATCCCAAGTATGGGCAGAGTTAGACATGTCAGCTACAAGACAGTCACTTGTTAGGTTTCCATCTAATCTCACCCCTAGCCAGCCTGTGAGCCTTTGGTGTTTGCTGGTATCGACTGGCAGCTTTTTATGGGTCAATAGGCTCACCCGTTGGCTTCAGGGTGTCGGTAAGTTGCATCAAGTTGAGTTCAACACTTTTTAAGGGCAGTTATAATGATATAGAAAATCAATTTTGACACTGAAGAGTCATTGAAAATGAGGTAACATAAAACATGAAGCATGAATGAGACCTTCAGCCACGAAAGTAACACAGCAATACTCGAACGCAAGACTTCAGTGTATCAATGTTTACAACTGAGAGATGAGAGTATGAAGTGTAACTATCCTTCTGCTCCCAAGAAGAATAAAACACAATTACAATATGAGAGTGAATTGTGGGAAAAGGGTTAGTTAATAAGTAAGTTAATGTGTGCTAGCTTGCAGTGCCTGTGGATCTCTCTGTAATCTGTCTTTCTGTCTTGCTGGATTGGACAGTACATCTCTTCTCTGTCTGTGACTTTGTGCCAAAGATAAGTGTAAGTAAAATACGTTTGACAAATGCCAATGGGCAGCAGTGTTCATAAACTGCAGCTTGAATACATAACAGCGCCATGTGAGCATACACTCGTATGCGTGTGCACAAAATGAAACTCTTGCTTTCCAGGAGCAAACTCTGTGCAATCTGTCCAGACAGTATATGGGCATAATGACACTCCTGTTTGGTGCACATAATATTAAAACAAGAAAAAAGATTTAGTCTCTCAGTCAGGAATTAGTCAAGGGGTGAAAAAAAAATATACACATCATTTACTTCAGTACAAGTACTAATACCAACACTCCAACTGAAAGTACTGCATTCAAAACCATGCTTAAGTAAATTCTGTGTTATTACATAATTTTAGTACAGCAAAGTGTACTAAAATTACCAAAGGTAAAAAGAACAGTGTAACAAATGTTTCCTGTCTGTGTGATTAATCTTACAAGTTTTCACATCAGCCCATATTTCACACTGTTTGATGATGATGATAATAATAAGATTACACGTGTGTGTGTGTGTGGCCTGATGCCAGGTTAAACAATATGGTTAGTTGCATGCAAAGACCCTAAGTTTGTGTGAAGGATAATTCAACTCACGTCAAATTAGCCCTGTAGCAAAGCAAAAATGAATAATAAAAAAAAATCTGACAACACAGAGATCACACTCCCACCCAAACGGTAAACGAACACATAGACTGAACACATGTGCATGACATTAACCAGAGTTCAGAAGTCCTGTGCTTAGGCGTGCTATGCTAGGTTGTGTGCTATCTAGGCCCAGTTCAAAGTTAACCTGTCTTTGAAAAAAAGGTGTTGGTGGTTCCCTTGGCTGATGAGCCAAGCAGGAGAAGGTTGTATTTCTAATGTTGAACAATGTTGTTCTTGCTGTGCGAGGTCTGATGAAAGACAGCAGACGGAGGAAACTGGTCACTCTTAACCTTTGCAGGGATAACTTGCTTTGTGTTTCTTGGATTGTGGAGTTCGCTGGTAAGCTCATTAGCTTTGCGTCGCAGCTGCTGGCGGTAACTGAGCTGGCATACTAGCAGGACCTTGCATCGCTGCTGTGAGGAGAAGTTCTCTGGGCCTGTTTGAAATGCAGCTGGCAGCTCTCAGCAGCTATTGGTCCCAGAAGTATCCAAGAGAACTGAACTTGGCTGCAGGCAGTCCCGTAGGGAAAGAGGTGGGGAAGAGCCAGAACGAAGGAAGGAGTTTTGACTATCTGTTCGGGGGGGGTCTGTCACCCTGACCAATAGTAGCTCTTGATCTTGGTCATCTTTGCACCTAGATGTGAAGACTGGGGAATTCTGGGGAACTGAGTTCAGTTCAGAGTCCATTTTGAAATCAACAATGAACAACTACATCTGTAGTCTGTGGGTCCTTACAAAAGTATGTTATTTTTTTTCGGAGTTTAATCACACGGCAGACTGCATATTTGCTAGCCTAAGTTAAGCATACAGGGGTCTTATTTTATTTGTAGAAGCATAGGTAAATAAAGGTTAAAAGGTGTTTTGGAACTGTGGTAGAGAAAACCACAGCAATTATTTCAGCTACACACAGCAAACTTTGTATGCATAAGATATGTTTTTCAAGTGCAAAGAATGCTGCAGATATGTCATTTATGTTAAAGTGCACAGAAACATGAGAATTCCATTTGTCCTTATAATTTCAAAACATTTTGTCCATTACAGACACAAATGTACCGAAACCACAAAAAACCTAAACCAGCTATAGATCTCATAAAGATGTGAATCTAAATTGTCAGGTTGAGGAATGCAACATCTCTGCGTCTCTGTGAGCACTTACAGTTGCATATTAGGGATTGGAAAGAAATTGCTTGTCCTTTCAGCTCTTCAGTGTCAGAATCCGTTCACCTTACACGTAAGCAGGACACATGAAAAGGACTTGGTAACCTTTAGAGATTGAGGAATGGACAATGATGATGATGCTGTTGTTATGGGAGTCTGTAGAATATTCTGAGGTCAGTCATTCTTTGGGTGATGTTGGGAAAGACAGTTGTTTTTCTTACCAATTTGGCCCTTTCACTTGAGAATGCAAGCAAAGATGCTTTTACCTGCTTCCACAGTATCCACTCTGATAGAAGAGTTTCAAGAAGTATACACAAATGCAATGTCACAGTTGTATAGACTTTGTGAAGAACTGTCAAAGCTTGAAATTCCTTATTAAAGATTTGTAAAAGAGATGGATCTTGGTGTTGATGCTTCTGGTAAAGAGCTGTTTTGCCGGTATGTCCTAATGAAAGACACTCTTAAATTCTGTTGAACTTGCCATCCATGAGAGAGCAATACAATGTGTAAAACATGAACCAACACTTTTACTGCCTTAAAACAAGAGAAGGATTTGCAAATGAACCTACAAAGCTAGGCCCAGCAAGGACAGCATAAAACTACAGGAGCAGTGTGGAAAAGCTGTCTATGGGATCTGATAACATGGAAGATGGAGTAAAATTACCTTCGTTTTCAATTCTTTAAAACAGTTCCATGCCTGCCAACAAGGACTTCCACCATGTCTTAATCATGATGTCTTCAAGGTGATCGTATAAAACTGTATCAAAAACATCTTGAGTACATTGGGAAGCACTTTACATTTGTGCAGCTCAATAGGTGGATCTCTCAACTAAAGTTCAAAGATAGCTATGCTTATAACCGCCTTTGTGTGGTTAGAGCTGATGGAGAGAATTTGGGAAGAAGTGCATTACAGAACTGGTGCTGGCTATGTCTTCTCCTTATCCTTGTAGGTACACATATCAAGAATCTACTTGAAGACCAAGTTTGTCAGTTCTGCCTCAAGCTGAGGAAGATAGTAGAAATTGTCAAAAATTTGGCCCAGACATTGCCTCTGGACTCTCCGCTTTAAAAGTAAACACACATATCTTAAGTATTGTGCATGGAAGCTCCATAATTTCAAAAACCTTGGTAGCACTTTGGCAGCAAGGTTCCAGTTTCTACAGACCTAGTTACACTCAGGGAGCTTGTTCACAGCCATTCTTAAAGTAGGCCAGGCCAATGAATTTGATGACTAAATGTACAATGTTGCCAATCATGAAGCTGTTAGAGTAAGGGTGTCTTAAGAAACCAAACACAGTAGAAACATTTTCTGTCACATACAAGGGTACCACATATCTGAGCGGAATGGCTGTACTTCTCAATGTTGATGAAAGAGGTTACGAGCTTGGGGATAGGATAGGATTGGTCTGCTTATGGTCAGTCAGGAGGTTTATTTTGTTTGCAAATAATCTGTCAGTGCCAGCCTTGGATCTTGGTGTTCATGACCTGGCGCACGACATACAGGCTCATTATGTTTGTGTTATTGTGGATACCCTTACTGACTATAACCCACTGGCACTGTACAAGCTGTTTTACCTTGATGTAATTGCTCTCCATCATTATGTTTTTTCAGGTGAAGCATAATGGAAGCCACCATTAAAAGTGCCCTCGCCCGCCTGCACATGTGTCACAGACAGTGTTCTACAACACCTGTCAATCATAGGGGTGAGGACAGCTGATGACATGGAATTCATAAATGATGATTACAGATTTCAGTTAAATACATAATTATTATAAAAGATAAAACACGAATGAATACTTAAAGGAGTCATCACCTGGTTTTTTACATATCCAGTACCTCTTGGATCGCTTTGGATCAATTCTTAAAACTTATTAGAAAAAAAAAATAATTAAAAAAATCAAACATAGAGCTTGTTCTGACACTTTTTCATACCGCGGTGGAGAGACACTTTTACAGCAGGATGTTTTTTTTTTCCTTCTTAGTTTTCACACTCGTGTTTTACATGTAAGACCTGAGTTTTAATGCTGGTGGTCACGATGTATGGTGTGAAAATGACAGAGAAATAGGCAGAAAAGTCTGGCTGAGGATGGCTGTGAGCCGATGCTTAAGCAAGCTTATGCAAGTAGTCTCCTGTGGTAACGTCACTACAGGAGCAGAGTCAAAATCTCGTACTTTAGGAATGCACTATTGTGTGCTATTCTTGTTCGGAAAAAGAGCCAAAGCGAAAAAAATGAGCCACTTTCAAACTCCAGCTTTTCAGGCAAGTTTCAACTGAGGTCCAACACCAATATGCATGATTTAACAAGAGAAATAGCAATTTCCAGGTAATGACTCCTTTAAACTCTGAATTCTAGAATTGTATATAATCCATCAGGATATTTAGTCAAAATTCAATTAGTCCTGGTTATCATATAAAAAATCATTGACATCTTCCTAGTCTTGAATCATTGTGGTATCTACTCTTTGCTTGTTCCTTTTTTAGATGTACTCAACACTGTTGTGCAGTGCACAACACTCAGCAAAGTGACAGTACCATGGCTAAATCTGAACCCGAAATAATTTTGTACCTATAGGTACCTTATCCTGATACCTTCATTGCAACCTACAAGCCCTGTTTCTGTGCAAAATAGCACTTGGGTATCAATATTTTCCATGCCATGGGAGAAAATACATGACAGTTTGAGAAGGTGCCTTGCACAGGGGAAAAGGTCAGAAGCTGCAGATAGAGTCATTGCAGAAGCAATAAGACATGTTTGCTTGAACCCCCTATTCAGGCATTGTGCTGAACTGGCCAAGAGCATTGTGGATAAATACCCTAAGTCATTTGAATACAGAACAGAAGTAGAAGAACAACTGGGCAATGGATATTACAAAAAGCAATAATAAAGCAAGCAACATAAGTGCTCGTCCACAAGTACGAAAACAATCTTTTTTTCCTCTGTCTTCCTCGACATCGTTTCAAGAATATTTGCGTCCATACGGATCCGCGAAAAACGACCGAAAATGCTATAGTTCATATTCCAGGCCTATAGGTGGCACTTGAAATTCACCAAAAATGGAGAAGAAGAGACGGAGCATGCGCATAAAGCTTGTGCGCTATAAACAAACAGATAGTAGAAGGAGAAACCGAACACAACAAGGAGAAGACAAAAATGGCTAGTGCAAAGAAACCAGAATCGTTTGTATGGACCGTTAATGAGGTCGAACTGCTGCTGCGACTCACACTCAACTACAAGGCCAGTAAGTTGCAAGAAAAGCTCAACATCTTCTGCGGCACGAACACAAGCATGTAGTAGGTTTCAGAGGTCGGAGGCTAGAGGTCGAGGGGTGGGGGCGATGGTGTCATCATTTCGGAAAGTATGCGGATTCGCCGTCCACCCGGAGACCCGTGCGTTTTAAGGCGCTGCGTTTTCACGATCCGTGTGGATGGTCGGCCAAAACTGCAAAACGTGCGTTTTCGCAAAAGAGCGTTTTCGCGTGGACGGCCTCTAAGACCAGGATAGAGTTTTTAAATCGAGACAATACCCTACACAACTTAAATACCTGGGCTTTCGCTATGGATGAAGACCCGCCAGGACCATCAAACATAAAACAACATGATTTTGAGAGGTGATAGACAGCTGAGAAACTAATTTCTGCCATAGCACTGCCACTGTCACCCTGTAAGTTGAATTTGAGACCGGACCACTGCTGTGTGGTGATACAGTTTCAGAAATAGTTCTGCCTTTTTGGAAACAAGGGAACTGGGACAACATTGAAAGTACTGAAACTATTACAAGCACCAAGATGGCAAGTTGTGCATCAAAACAATTTTTCACTTTAATTTTTTCACCTTTTAAGTTTTTCTACTTGGCTGGGGTAATGTATGATGTCTTTTGCATTTACAGATTTTTTGTCAGGATCGACCCAGAGCAGACTATCTCTAAATTTGGTTTCATTTGCACTATATTTGCAACCAAGCTGGATTGTTGTTGTTTACAGAATATCTATTTAGTGCCTATGTATGTTCAAATCTTAAATGTTGATAGTTTAATTAAATGGGATTTTTATATGACAAAAACAGTGTCTTCATGTTACTGTTTGTAATTACTTTACAGTTTACATTATTAGAATTATTATTACATCAACTTACCAGCTAATTGCTGTCAGCCACTCACTGTACATTTCACAGTGCTCTTGTTATAGCGCAGTGATAAAGTGTACAGGCAGCAAGAGAATTACTAAGAAAAAAAAAACAATGTGCATTTACAGAAATGCTAAATTAGATGCAAATTCATATAGACATATGTAACTTTCCATGAGAAAAAAAAATAGCTAAAATATTACCTGAAAACCACAAGCTCAATACATGCAGGTTCATCATATAACGTGCGTTTTTCATGTGACCTTGTACAGATTATATGTGAAATTAAAATCACATGTGCCTTTGTTTACCTACTACTTACTGTGAAATGTTACTAACTGTAAAATGTCTGAAAAGTGTGTGCTTTTATGGATTTTTTCACATCTGGAATGGTATTATATATAGTATTTTTGGTAGATCATTTTCAAAAGTTCTTCCTGTCTTAATTAAAGCAACAAGATTTATGAAGAATGTTGTTATAATTTGTAGAAATGTGGTTTAGATATTGTCAGAACCATACACTCATTTATTCCTTCTAATAGTACCAAGACTTCAACACAAATCTGATGATGATTCATTGGTGTGTATTAACAGACTAGAGCAGTTCCTTTACTGCCGTCTTAACCTGAGATAGTCTCCTGCATCAGAGTGAAATCAGGCTGAGATTGGCAGATATCGTTGTTATGATCATCATGTTATCATCATCATTATCATCATCATCATTACACATCTCTATCATCATCACCAATCTTTTCGGATCTGTTCCTGTAATGAGCTCATAACAGCATGAGGATGATTGCATGCACTCACACACACACACTGTTTCACACACACAGTAGAACAGCTGGCATCTGTTCGGGTATGGCATCTTCATCGAAGGGGCCTCATCATCTCCCCCCCATTTTTACTTTCATCTCTCTCTTTGTCACTGCTGCCCCCCCACCCCCACCCCTCCCTGTTTATCCCTCTCACACTCTCCCTTCCTCTATTAACCCTTTTTTTTTCTCTGTCTTTTATCACCATCTTTCACTCTCTTACTATCTCTACAATACACATCATGGCACTTCATATTAAGTCTACTTACATTTCACACAAACACATGCACCCACACACACACAAGCACACACCCACCTCCCCTATTACTGGCTCCGTTGTGTCCAACCCCCCTCTGTGTCACCTCCTCTGCGTCTTGGCTGTTCAAACAAACGCCCTCTATCTCACCATCCAGCCATTCAAGGGCAACTCGCCTGTTCGCACACACACACACACACACACACACACACACACACACACACACACACACACACACACACACACACAGCATAGCAGTCAAATGACTCTCCTTTGCTGCATCTCTTTGAGGAATATTGTAAGTTTCTTCTCATGTCAACTTCAGAGGGATGACTTGAGAAATGACTTTCCCACCCCTCAACAATTCACTCATTTGAAGATAGTTTATATGGGTATGAAATGTTTGTGTGTGTGTACAGGTGAAACTTAAGAAAGGAGTTTGCAAATCTTTGTGAAACATAATACAGATGGGAGAGAGACACTCAGTTCGACAGACATCTATTATTACACACAGGTTACTCATGCTAATTAATGGCTGTGGCCCAGGTTGAAAAATAAATAAATGTTTCACAGAGCTGATGGAACAAACACACTTTCTTCAACTTGTCATGCTATGTGGGGTCAAGGTGAAGTCTGAACAAATAAGTCTTGAGTCTTTTGCAGAAGATGGCGAGTGATTCCACTGCCCTGACATTGGTTGGGAGTTCGTTCCACCACTGAGGTGCCAAAACAGAGAAGAGCCGTGACTTTGCTGAGCGAGCTTTGTTTGCTCTCAGCAATGGCAATACCAGCTGGCCAGCTGTGCTCACGCTGGTGTGTGTGGTCTAACCAGCGTTTGGAGGTAGACAGGTGCAGTTGCGTTGACGGCCTTGAAGGCCAGCAACGTCATCATGAATTGGATGTGGGCCGCAACATGCAATAGCATAACGTAAAAAAAGTTTGTAGTTTCTTCATGCTACACAAACATAGAACATATACAGTTGTTTTGTACATGTATACATAAACATGTAGACACCCAGGAAGTTATTTTGTCGTGATTTTCTTTATTTGTATCTGAGTGAATGTAAAAAGCAGTTTAGAGAAAAAAGTGGACTTAGTCAGAACATTTGAATGATACAGCTCCCAGGTCCCTCCTCCTTCCTCTCCCTTCAGAGCCCCTCCCACAGAGGAGCCTGCTGTGCACAGGCTTGTAACCACGGTAACAGAGGAGGCCAGATAACCAAGATGGCACATTCAAAATAATAACAACATAAGCCCTGATTGTTCTATTTCTGACCAATACAACTAAATTACAATGATGAGTGCCTCATGCAGATCACTGTAGATCCTGAGTAACAAACATTATTCCTCACATGGCTGTAGACGGAATTACCAGCTAATCATCACACGGTGCAACACCATGCTGCCTTTAACATTTTTTCTCTAAACCAATTCAACCACTTCATAGTGTACTGAGCACAAACTAACGTTATAACTGCCCGGTCACTTGAAAGACACTTTTGCTAACCAGTAGCCATAAAGACAGAGTTTAACACCGGAGTTAGCATACAAGCTAACCAGCAGAAAAGCAGCCAACTCTGCATCCCTCTTGAGTCCTTACAAATCCAGCAGCTCCCTCCACATCAGAAATGTAGCTCCGATATTTATCGTAGTTTTCTCTCTGGCTCCAATTCTTTGTTTTAACACTGCCTTTCTTCACTAATATTTTTATTTCTTCTCTTTGATGAGGGCAATAGTGAGGCATTATTCAGCTCTGTAGTTGTCTGCTCTCCTCCATTGTTATCAGTTTGAGCTTGAGCGTATCTGACCAGGTAAGAGCAGACACTGGGCCTGCGTGGGGGAGGGGCATTGCTGTGTGAGGGAGGGGGGCTGCACGAGAGTGATAGACACTTCTCAGACACTCCCCTGATTGGTCGTGTTGATCTGGGAACGGTGGATTCTTGCAAATCAAATTAGGGCCACTGGGTGGAGCCACAGACTGACAGCTGACCTGTAATTATTCTACTGTCAGATCATAATGGCAATTTTAGCAAATATGACAAAAAAATAGTTAGACTACAGCTTTAAATAAAAACTTTGACATCTGAGAAACACTGTTTAGCCACTCTGACTGTGTGTTAGCACCAAGCATTGATTTTATAAACAGAAGAGTCCACCTTTCCTGTCCTTCTGCAGTTTTCTGTCAGCTCAGAACACGTTCTGCTTCCCTGTTGTTCAGCCAGCCTGAGTCCTATCTCATCTATTTCATTGTTCTGCAACTGGAAATCCGCTTTATTATTTAAATCTCTAAGCACCACTTAAAGATATGTTTATTGTATCAAATGCTGCAGACTTATTGAGCTTCCGCATCTGTACAAGTATGCTTTTGTTAAAATGGGATACTATATACATAGATATACGGAAGTTATTAAGTAATACAGTGTTGTTGTTTTTTTACGATTTTCAGATGGGTGTGGCATACACCAGATACAGTTTTTTACCACAGAAAAACAGTGCTGCTTATTATAATTGACAATCAGGGAATGAGACTCAAAAGTCACGCTCCCAGAATTGCTCTAAAAGTTTGCCTACATAGTGTTTTGGCTTTCCTCTACTTGTGTCCGTCTCCTCTGTTGACTTTCTGCGCAAACCTGGATGGCCTGCCCAAATAAAGTTCATATGTGGGAAAAACTGAGTTGAATGCATCATCAAAGGGAACATTGCGCAATGATTATTTTTTGCTACATCTAGCAATTTATTCAATAAAACATGAAAAACTTAAAAACTGGCAGCGTGGTAGAATGATTGCTGGTGGCTCTGACACTATCATTGCAGCTTTATTTTACTGGAGTCCTGGTATGATCTGAGAGTAGAGTTTCATGCAGAAACTGGTGATGCGGAGAGTCACATAATTGTTTCACTATTATTATTTATTATATTATTAAACTCTATTTATTCTATTATGATTAAAACCAAATATTAGGGCACTTAAAAGTACATTTTTGGACTCCAACCACAGAACCTAGAACACTGGTATAATCAACAGGCAAAAGGATGTGATAAAATCAGTGTATTAAGTTAAACTGAAGTAAACCCAGGTCCCTGTGTAACCTTTTTATGTGAAATCAGGCAACCCTGATCATTGTGCTACACTAACTATGTCAATAGTTCTTTTAATTCAGGCAAAATGGGTAGATATCTGTATCTTCCCCTGTGCCTCTATTTTTCATTTGTTTGCATTTTTAATCAAACGCATAATTGTAAAAGTAAAGTGAAGAAAGTAAGTTAGAATATGAGAATTGAAATGTGTCTCACCAGCTGTTGTGTCAAATAGGTTTTAGGGTTAACACTTGCTACAAATTATTACTATAGAGCCCCTGTAAACTTTATGTTGATAGTGATTTGACTGTTAACAAAAATGAATTTGTTTTTCTATCATATATTAGGCAATTGTAAAGGTTAAGCATTATTTCAAGCTTTACAACGACCATCCAGATAATGTTAATAGAAGAACTACACAGTATTCATTAACCACTTAGTCAGTTTTTACTTATGACCAAACTTTAGCTATACATTTATTAATGATGGTGTGTGTGTGTGTGTGTGACTCACTCAGTGCAGTGTATTATTTTCCAGCCAGTCTTTACTGCCTGTTCTCTTTTCTCCTTGCCTGTGGAAATTATTCTGACCCTAATCTTTCCCTATTTCTATGCTCCCTGCCTGACCCTTTTATGTAGTGAGTAGCGTCCAACGCTGAAGTGTACAAAGGGTGCTGTCACACACAAAACAATTAGTCGACGGGGAGATGTCTCTGTCTGCATCATACACACAAGCAAACGGCAGCCCAATGTGCTGTGATTTTAATCTACAATGAACACCAAGCTTAATTTGCTTAACTGCAGTTGTCTGCATCAGTCTGTAAAATGTTCTGTTGAAGAGGTTCATGATGGTGTCAGGTCTGTCTCCTCTTGGCTTTCGTTTCACCGTCAGGTCAACAAAGTAATAAATATGCTAAATGTTATCATTGACCATTCATTGACCCAATGATATAGACGTAGAAGTATCATCAACTACAAACTATTGCTTTTCTTTCTGTGGTAATGTCTCCCAAACGCATATCTAATTTTATCATTAACAAAACTATACAAATTCAATTCAAATTAATATACTAATTGCACAATATGCAATTTATTGGGTAGAAGCTAAATGGCAGCAAGGTCATACCACATGTGAATATTTACCCATTTGTGACCCTGTATCTCATGCTATGCAATGTTTTAAGTTTCTCATCAAAAACCCTGATCCTTGTAATATCCATTTGTCCCTCAGTGAATGCATGGTGGTTCAGTGGTTAGCACTGTCCCCTCACAGTAAGACATTCTTGTGTTTGAACACAGTCCGGCTGTGAAGTTTGTATGTTCCTTCTAAACTTAAAAGACATGCTGTTATGTGCGTTGGGAACTAAAATGATTGTGTCCATATATTCTGCCCTGTGAGAGAAAAATACATGGAAAGCACAGTTGTCTTATGTAGTTTATTCTTGTTATCAATGTATATAGTGGGCTGTGGTAATATTGTAGCCTCTAGGGAGCAGTAGCAGGCTTCATAGTCAACCCAGTCTGACATGAAAATGTGTAATAGCTACGTTGGTCCACAGGGCAAAATGTAGCACTTTCACAATAACACCTTGTGAGAAGGTGAGCACCCCCCCCTTCTCACCGTCTCCTCGGGGGAAACGCCGATGTGTAGCGTGGCCCACGAGGGAGCGAAGAGAGACTTTTCTCGGACCTTTGTACACACATACACGCACACTCCTACACCCGCACACACTCCCGCATATGATGCTAAGGGCTCTATATTATTAGGTTATATTGATGTGTACGGTTATGAAATGTGTGTATTGGGCCGTGCGGGGTTATCGTATGTGGCGTGAGCCGGGACCGGCGTCGGGAACGCAGTGCGCCGTGGCTCGCATTCACCACACCCACAACTCACCTGTGACAGTGTTTCACTCCTCTCTATCATCTTGGCGTGTAGTGAGGTACCCACTACTCGTCCCGCTCTTCATCTGTTCACTGGTAAAGACTCTGGTCCTGCAGACATTCACGTACACTCAGCATATTCACCTCCACTCCCGGTCTGGATCCACTGCTCCTCGGCGGAAGCGCGCGCCGCTGCAGGGGCGGTCTTTATCGAGCGAGGGGCAAGGGGGGCATAGCCCATGTCGCCCAGGGGTGTTTGTTTTGTTATTATATATTGGTTTGTGTGATTCTTATGCAGAGAGGTTGGTTTGTCAGGTTAAATATTGTCTGTGTCACAAGGGGATTTTGTATTGTTTGTTCTGGGATATATTTATGTATATAATGTCATGGGTGGACCACTATGATTTTGGTGTTCCCCCTCATTAACGGTTTGCCCCAATTGGGCTTAGCAGGCTGCGTTATTTAAAGGATCTTCATTCAGCTCTCTGGAGCTCTGAGTGGAAGTAGCCTGGTGTGAGGCTATGTTCCTGCCATTTTTGTTTGCCTGACTTTGTCCTCAGAGTTTGTGTGTATTTTTATTGGGTTTTTGTTGTAAAATAAAAAGCCTGTTCTTTTGGCACCTGACGCTTTGCTGGCTCTGTTTTCCACCTCCACCATCTGAGTCTGGCTTGCCCTGATCCCCTTTTCGTGGGGAGACCACTCTGGTCCCTCACACACCTCTTAAATTGTGAAATGTCTACAATGTTTGGGGCCTTTTCTTTTTTGTAATGCCGGCGTCCACCTGCACAACAGTGCAGGTCATTGATACCTCCGCCCATCTCACGCAGAGGCAGGCACATTGACGCTTCGTTTTTAGATAGCAGGCGAGGCGGAAATAAGTGTACCCTCCGAGGTGAAAAACATGGCTGCCATTCCTTTTATTTCCAGTGAAAAGGGCAATATTTTAAGATAGGTATTACATAAAAATGTGTTTTGATTATATTTTTATCCAGAAATATGCACTTTATTTTCATTATCCTCGCTCAGTAAATGTATTTGCTTCTTAGTTTGTAGTTTTTATGAAGAGTTTTGCAAGAAAACTGTGGGATTGTTACATATGGTACCGTTGCTATGGTGGCTGCTATAGACGCTGCTGCGTTGCTATAGTTGTTGCTATGGATGCTGCTACAGCAGAAACCACGGTTTGCACATTGTTGGTATTGTTTTTGGCTTTGTATATTTATCTTGGCTGTTCTATCATTTGTGCTCTTTAAGTAGCTGTTTGATGGTGCTCTTTCAAATAAAAAACAGCAAAGTAGTCCTTACTGTTGAGTTAAATGTTAACTTTCTCAACAGAAAAACACCAAAGTGTTTTAAACAATCAACAATACAAATAGGTTAAAGGGATATTCCGGTGTAGATTTAATCCATGGTCTAAATCACCGTGAAACTGTGTTAGACTCCCTCTCGATAGATCAAGTTAGCAGACCGCTAATTTACAGAGTTTTATCAACATTAGTGCATCTAACCTCTGCTAGCTTAGCTGGATTTCTATTGGGAAGCTAAAAACAGATTTCAACTCTCCTCCATCAGCTTCCAGGTCAGGGAAGTCCCCACACGACGATTACCGAGTTAGAAATGCTCAATTCCGTTCTTTTCCCTGACATCTCGATAATAACTGTTATAAACTGGCAGGTAAGACATGGACTATTATGGAGCCAGAACGGTGACTTTAAAATTTGGCATCTAAAAAAAAAATTGGCATTGAAAACAAAACCAGTACTGAAAAAAGAAACATTGTCATTGAAGGATTTGTATTGAAAACAGTTGTATTGGCATTGAAGAAAGTAATTCAAATAATTCAAATCCGAAAATCTTATCATTTTATTTTATTGGGATTTTTTTGTATTTTTCAATGACAATCTTCAGATTTTTTCTTCATGTCACTTTTTTTTCAGTGACAGATTTTTTTTACAATGCCATTTTTTTTTAGTGTCACTGATTTTCAGTTTCAACTTCCTGTCACTGTTATAGTACGCATATAGATACCGGAGCTCGGGAGCTGCGGTCTCCGGTAGCGGTGCGGTGGCACAGAGCTCGGGGAGCAGACCAGAGCGCTGCTGTTGGCACTGCAGCCCCGGCCCGGAGCAACAGGCTGTTCTACTGTTGTGCTAACTAGAGTTGCACGATACCCGCGGTACCCACGGTACCCCGCGGTGCCAAATCCTAACGGTTCCTACTATACTAGAAATTCTACACGACGGTACTACCGTGGATTACTATCGGTGCCAGTTTCCGCTACATAGCGGCCGCCTCTACTCTCCTCCCGGCTTGTCACTGCATGCTACTCCCTTGTAAACAAACCCACATGCTAACTACTGCAACCGAACTATACAGCTGCTGAATGATTGGCTGTTTGCCTGTTAGTGGTGATGTCCGGGGATAAGATAGGCTGTTTCCGCACGCTGGGTCCGCCTGTCTGTTAGCTGATTGGCTGTTTCGTGTGTTTCTGCCGGCAAGAACGAACTCCATGAAGACAGCTCCGCTTCGATAGAAATTTGCTTCAAAACAAACAACAAGCTATAAGTTCTGTCTCACCCAGATGCGAGCTTACAGTCACTAACACGAGACAACACACTCACCATGGCAGAAGCACCAGGCCCGAGCGGCGAGTCTGCCGCAGCGGCGTCTCAGTGGCACCACTAATTTTGCTCAAAAAACCGAACTCCAAAAGTCACATTTGGAACAATTTTAGCTTTAAACAAGGCACAGATGGTAAAGCAATAGACGATGGCCGTCCACTGTGCAGGCGCTGCCACCAAGCTATAGAAGCCAAAGGAGGGAACACATCCAACCTCATAAACACCTGCAGGGTCGTCACCCAGATTTATATGTCGAATACCAGGTTAGTATGCCCTGTTTATTTTCTCATTGGCTAATATTAGTCTATATGCTCCGTGTACAGGCTGAGGAATGAAGAGTTAAAGGATGTCAAAGTATAAAGCACCTAGAAAATGCATAAAAATATAGTTTTCACAGGGAATCAGTTCCTGTTTATTGTATTTTGTCCTCTATGGTTTATTATGTTATATTATTGTCAAATAGATATTTTTAAAAGACAGAGGATTTGATATCCGAAGTTGATTATTTATATTAGTTAAACATAAATAATGTGCAAAGGAAACTAAATGATTATATGATTTCAACCATATAAATTCTAACTTCATTTATTTGTTTTTTATTGCTCGTATGCTTTTGTTCATGTACTCTTATTGACCCAGTTATGAACTAAAACCATTAGGACCATTAGGCTAATTTGTTATGTATTTCCCACTCCTTATTTTAGAGAGAGCCATCCAACCCAAAAGGGAAGCAACCCATGGCCAAGACCATACCTTTTTTTTTTTTTTTTTTTTTTTTACTTTTTAATAAATGTTATTCATAAAAAATATTTGTTTCAGTCTAATTCATGCTTCGCTAGTATTCTGTTTATCATGCACCAAACAACATTATAAGTAATTAATAAGTATTTATAACTTGTACAAATACATTGCAGTTCATAAAAATAATGATAATAAAAAAAGGCTGCAGTATCGCGATAATACCCGGAACCGTGATACTTTGTCTGGTATAGTATCGTGGTTACTCATTTTGGTATCGTGACAACTCTAGTGCTAACTGTGGCTAATGCTCCGTGCTCGGCGCCCGGTACTACTACCACACTCCATATGCATATAGAGACCGAAGCTAGGGAGCTCCGGGACAGAACCAGATACACAGAGACTTGGACACATCAGGAGAGAGCTTGAAGAAAAGTCTGCGAGGTAGTTGGACTCTGTGTTGCCCAGAGACGGCTGACACATGGGCCCTAAATGGTGTATTATGGCTGGGCCGTCCAGCCCCGCCTTCCCGCAGGCTGCAGCCATAACCTTCTCAAATGATATGCAAACCACGCTCTACTTGCCCCTCCCCTCAGGCCCCGCCCTCTCGACGCCAAAACAGTGACAGAAAGTTGAAACTGAAAATCAGTGACACTGAAAAAAACTGGCATTGTAAAAAAAATCTGTCACTGAAAAAAAAATGACATGAAGAAAAAATCTGAAGATTGTCATTGAAAAATACAAAAAAGTCCCAATAAAATAAAATGATAAGATTTTCGGATTTGAATTATTTGAATTACTTTCTTTTTTCAGTGCCAATACTTGTTTCACTGCCAATACAGCTGTTTTATATACAAATGTTCCAATAACAATGTTTCTTTTTTCAGTACTGGTTTTGTTTTCAATGCCAATTTTTTTTTTGGATGCCAAAATTTAAAGTCACCATTTTGGCTCCATAGACTATGTGCTGAGACTCTATTTGTACTGTTGCTGAAGTTTGGTGCTGTTCTTAGCATTATTTGTGGCTTTTTGGTGGCGGTTTATATTTGGATCCATTTACTGCAGCGTATTGTTGTCGTGCGGTCATTTCTGAGGTTGATAAAACTCCGTAAATTAGCGGTCTGCTAACTTGATCTCTCGAGAGGGAGTCTATCACAGTTTCACGGTGTGTTAGATCATGGATTAAATTTACACCAGAATATCCCTTTAATGATCAAGTGTGTGTGTCTGTCTGTACTTCAAGATTTTGGCTTATATGAGCACATATCTTCTCGGTTATATGATAAAGTAAACAAATAATAATAATAAAAGTAGTCATCTAAATTAATATTATGGAGCACCACACTCAAATCAAACTACTACTACTATCAGTCAACGACAGCAGCTGAAGAAAACTCAAGCAAGACCAAACAAACAAGCATGCTCTCTTTTAGTAAGCTTCTGCTTCCAGCAATACGTTGGGATCGGACTGCGACGAGTTGAGGCCTCAGCTCTTCTTAAGGCATCCATGCATCAGGCTGTCGCACGAGAACTGACGTTGTGTTCAGTTGCACTTTCAGCCAATGGTAAAATGGGAACTGTAGCAACCAGGTGTGACATTGGGGTTGCAGTCTTTCCTTTGTTTCCAGGCTTTGGTCAACATGCAGGCCCCTCTATTGTTAGGACCGTGTGTATCAAGCTTCCATGCTTTTACTTCAGTGGATGATCTCATTTTTATGGAGACACACACGGCCTGCAAGGAGGGGAGGGGCTGTGTGTTTGTAAGACGTGTGAGTGACAGTGAGACGGAGGGAGAGTAGGGAAAGAAAAAAAAAATGAGGAAGGCGGTTGGTGTAAATTCTGTGGCGCACCGCCCCAAATTAGTCAATGTGTGGGAAACAAAGCTCTTAACTGTCCGGCAGAAAGCAGGACACTTCAGGGTCGCTCTGCAAACATTGTATCAGACTGTGGTTCTGAATCTCTCACAATACAAATTGTTTATCAGGAAACAGCAACCTCTTGCTTTTCTTCTTCATCTTCCAACCCAGTTATTTCTGGCAGCCACACAAAACTCGAAAGGCTCTTACTAGTGCCAGATTGTCCATTCAGGCTACTGCAGAAACATGCTGTTGCAATATGGTGACCACCTTGGAGGGAGACCTGCTCCAGCTCATTCTTAGTCAATGAAAACACAATGACTCTTATATTACTCTTAAATATGGAGGAGACTGTTCAATAGCCAGAAACAGCGTGTCACTTATTTCTGTTTCTTAGCCTGCTGCTCTTCATGTCTGTAGCAATCCATAGACAGAAGAGAAACAAAAGAAGGGACAGTCAATAGCCATTTTTAGACAGGGCACCAAGCCGCCAATTTGCAGTCCTTTTGGCGGCTCGGTCCGCGGTTTTAGACAGAGCCCGGCAAAAATGTGACGTGACGTGAAGCTCGAAGTTGGGCTGTGAACAATGACAACGAATTTGACTTCAAAATAAGACCTTTACATTGCACCCCATTGGAGTTTCGAACTGGGTTCTTAGCTGGGGGCTTTTAATTTGAAAGTAGCGACCATTCTTAGCTTGCCGACACAACAACAAGCTAACACAACCATACAGCTACAGAGACCGAGGAGACGCTAGCATCTCCTGGATCTCAGCAGCTGGCCAGTTGCTCATCTTAATGTCTGCAGTGATGGACTGACTGCTGTGATCAGCTGTTTCCTGGTTTTAAAACTCCCTGGCTGTGGGTCGCACAACAGTGCAGGTCATTGACACCTCCGCCCATCTCACGCAGAGGCCGGCACATTGACGCTTCGTTTTTAGATAGCAGGCGAGGTGGAAATAAGTGTACCCTCCGAGGCGGAAATTCGGCGGACCAAAACAGACCCCCAATTTGCCGCCCTCTGTCTAAAACTGCGGACCGAGCCGCCTAAAGGACGGGCAAATTTGCGGCTTGGTGCCCTATCTAAAAACGGCTAATGAGACAGAAAGAGACAGACAGACAGACAGACAGATGGAGAGAAAGTGCACTGCAAACCCTGAACAGCTGTTTCTACATGCCTTTCCCTTCTAATTTTGAGTGATTATTATAATTGCTGAATAAATATCAATTAAAGATGCTCTGTTTGTAAGGACAGTTGTAGTTTTGCGTAGTTTGACCAACCAGCATTCAGACGTTGTCCAATATGCTCCAGCTACTGTGGATTTTTGTTGCATTCCATGACTTTTTCTAATCCCCTGACCTCCCAGAGCAGTCTGTGTTCCAAGGCCTTCTGAATCACAAAATAAACACTGGATATGCAAACAAGCTTTCCTCCTGTGGCTCAAAGGTGTTCCACAGATATGAATCTTTGAATAAAATCTGCTGATTTATTTGATGGCCTAAATACAATCTTAAATCTCTGGGAATGACTGGCTTAGTGAATCAAACAGGAGAACATTTCTCATAATTATTGTGGTCATTAATAATCTTACCATGGATTTCTTTATTCAGCATTATTAGATATTTATGTGAGGTTCCTTCATAAAACACACTGAATCACAAGGTTTGTATATGTGTGTCCATTGTAAGTTAACCAACACATATTCATTTCAGCTTTCTGCAAAGCAACTGTACACCCTCCACTTCTGCAGACATAATCCAACATTTACCTTATTATCTATCAACATGGGTGTCATTTGCTTCTGCCTGTGCCTTTGCATCTTTTGAACCACCCTCAGTACATAAGCATTGTACCCTCACTCAAAGACACACTATGAAGTTGAGTGTTGGGTTATTGAAGATTACTTTGTAATGTGTGTGTGTGTGTGTGTGTGTGTGTGTGTGTGTGTGTGTGTGTGTGTGCACGCGTGTGTGTGTGTGTGTGTGTGTATGTTTGTGTACATGCACATTTTTGAAGGTAACTGAATTGAGTTGGAAAGTGCAATTTGTTGTTTTATGGTACCATTGTGTGCAAGAGCTATCTGCATGTATGTGTGCAGTGTGTGTGTGTGTGTGTGTGTGTGTGTGTGTGATGAAAAGTAACAGAATAAAATGTACAATCCAACAAAGTGTTTGTGTGTCATCCTTATCTCCTCTCACACACTTTGTCCCTAGGCTACTGAGACTACTATCCTGCTGCTCTAGACACACACACACACACACACACACACACACACCGGCACACACGGCACGGGTGTACACATAAATATAGACACACACCTTTTTCTAAATGTAACAGCAGATGAAAGAAAACTGAGAAAATGGAAAGTAGACAAGTTAACAATGTCAAAACACACACAAACAGACATTGTCTTTGCAAACAGTTGTTAGGTCATGCTGAATGGTCACACTATGCCAGATCTAAGGTGTGATATAAAGACAGCGGTCACAACTATTATTTGATCAGAGACATATCATTTCTATCCACATTGGTCGTTGTTGCTGTTTTGATGTCACAACAGGTTGACACAGCTTTAACTTCTGCCTATCAGCAAGAATCAGATGGACCATGTTGTGATCAGATTGACCAGTGCAGTGCAGGATATAGTGTAGCAGTAATCGAAAACATTCTCTTCCCAGACAAGAGTGCTTGAAAATAGTTTTCCTCTCCTTTGGCATTTCACTGAAAGAACAAAGGTGAAAACACCTTTGACCAGAACGTCCAGTAATTCTTTAGATGGCATGTGAAAACTGACGGAGAGAAATCAGCTGGAGTTTTTTCTCTGATGTGTATGTGCTTTCCTCTAGTGAACAAGCTCTGGACACAACAGTGTGCACCAACTCAGCCAGGCAGCCATCGGGGGCACCATCTTAATTCTAAAGTGGCTTGTATGAGTGTTTTAAAATAATTGTGGCATACACCAGTTTACCCTCTCTGACTTAATTTGAAGTGTGAATATGACAAAGAATAAAAAAAAAAAAAAAAAAAAAAAAACTTTCCACCAGATCAACATAATCATCATGGCTTGCCAAGCTGCTGAGTGTTTTTATTTTTTTTTTACTTTAATTGGCACAAATTATGGCACACAAACCAAAACATTTCAGTCTACTGAAAGAGTCTTAATCTGACAACTCCCAGGGTCTTTATGCAGGCGACTCGCCAAATATTTCCATGACTGTCACATACCCATAACTACCTTTTATCATGAACTACTTTGGTTGTCACGTTTTGTAGCATCTAACCATAGGTTATATCATGCCTTCTTTCTTCATGTGGTTGTGTGGCATCGTGCAGAATTAAGTCATGTGAAACAACTTAAATTGTGGAAAATGGAACATGAATGAATGAGTAACAAAACATGACTAAAGAGAGATGATGGAATGTGTCTGTTAGCATATCTACGTCATATTTTCCGTATCATTTATTGGCATTTTCCGGAATGCAACTGTTAAACTTAAATAGCAACTGTTGGAATTACAATAAAGGAAATCTACTGTTACAGCGGGCATACGTGACAAGTCGAAATTTAGAGACTGAGACTGGTCAGATGATTTAGTATGAGCTCTTTGTCATTTTTTGTTTTTGATTATTTGGTTTTTTTTTTAAAACCGTTTTTCCCCTTCAAGGGTGTACAATATTTTACTGATCTGACATGCAGAGAATCTCCTCAAAAACTTAGAACTGCATCATTCTCTGTGTTTGGTGGTTTATCATGTTCCTTATACATGAACAATGACACTAGTAGTTTAGTTAAGTTTAGACAAAACAAGTGGTTTGGCCACAACTAGCTACAGTATACTACTTACATCAGTTACATAACAAACATGATGTAACTTTACAATGCTAGTTAAAATACCCAATGCTGATTTTTGGTTTCAGACGGGAATCCAGCAGTGGTCTCTTGAATGACAGTCCTGTACCTGGTTGACCTCCTCCCTTTACTCTGATTTCTCACTTCCTCCTTTGCTGCCTTTACCTTCACCACCTAACTTGAAACATGCCTTTTTTTTCTAATGAAGACAGGCTGGATTTTACTATACTGCATGAGAGAACTATCCACTAGACCACAAGGCACTGAGCAAGGAACTGCAACAACGGCTTTCCACTGAGTCAACAGGGCTCAGTTTACATCCTGGAACTGCATTTTTTGTGTGGAGTTTCCATGTTCTGTGTGTTTAAGTTTCCACCAAAGATACACAATAAAATTGAAAATTCTAAATTGCCTGAAGGTGTGAATGCAAGAGCGAAGGTCTGTCTAGCCTGTTACCCTGCCTCTGACATACTGCAGGCTAGGATTGAGAGGATGAGTATTTTTTAGAAAATGAATGGATTGACAAACGTTTTTTTTTTTTTTTTTCCTGGCCAGTTCATGCAGTTGGGAACCTTCCAAATTAATAGTGAAAACATGCAGAAGCAGAAGCTCCCAGTCTCTCTGTGGTCCTCCACACACACACACACACACACACACGCATTTTAGAGACTTTAAAGGGAATCCTATATTGCCTGCCTGTGCGCTTGTGTGTGTGTATAGTATGTCAGTTTGACAATGCACTTGTTAAGCTAAGCCCAGCTGATTCTGGACCTCTCTCACTATCCTCCACATTACAGAAATCCATAATTCAGTTGTCACTGCCATACCCCACAGCAAGCTACCTCTGGATGTGTGTGTGTGTGTGTTCATTGTTTTCTAACAACCTTTTCTCTTGCTCTCTTCCCACCAGGTAAATCCCTGCCTGCCTTCTCACCTCCACTAAAAGTAAGAAAATCAATACCTGTGATCTCTGTTTCTTGCCCGCTCCTTTTCTTGCAACCTTGTGGTCTGTCTTGTTCTCTGTGGTTTTCACACAAATGCACACACAGCAGTACACGCGCACACACACACACACACACACACACACACGCACACACACACACACACACACACATCACAGGGCAAACACATATGGGACTACTGTTTTGCCTGTGATTTTATTCATTATTTATTATTTTATTCATAAGATAGCTGATATTGACACACAGACTGTAAAATAATGTGTTTCTGCATTAAGATGAGATAACTGCTTTGACATAACAGAAACAAATAGTAGTGGACATCCTTATGGAGCACTAGTACACCAACAATTATAATGGTTTTATTGTCATTGAATTTTCTAGGAATGCAACACAAACTCAATGTTAAGTGTAATTAGTCAACCCGGTATTACACCAAACTGTGTAATAGACCCAGCAGTGAATGTGCTGCTGACTGGGATTTGGCCCTACCTACCCATGAAACCACGGTCTCCTCTGTTGTCAACTTATGAAAAAGAAACACACTGGCCCTCATTTATCAACTGACGTACGGCAGAAAACCATGCGTACGACCATTTACACGCAAGCTTCGACATTTATCAATTTGGATGTGAACGGAAGCTACGATCAGATCTCACGTCAGGTCTGAGCTCGTGTACGCAAATCTGAGTCTGTGGATTTGCGGTGCAGCACAGCAAAATCTGGCTGAGTCTGAAAATAATTATTAAACAAACCATAGCTGTCATTAAGCATAAGCAGTCACATATTTAGAACAGAAAAAACGGATTCTTAAAGCGAATAAAACAAAATTTAATTAAAAAAATAGCCCACATTTTTACTGATACCACTTTTTTGAAAAATAACATATGATAGGCTAAATAGCTTAACATGACAACTAATTAAAAGAATACCTAATAACCCCGCTGGCAAACCCTGCTACAGAGCAGGAGCGCAGATTCAACAGTGCGCACACACGCACACGGGTCACAGTGGAGCTGCTTCGGGTTGCTGAAGGGCAGGTGGCTCTGTCTCGGACCAGCAGGGGGAACGCTGCTGTATACCCCCGAGAAAGTGTGAGATATCATTTTGGCCTGTTCAGTTTTGCACAACATTGCATTAGTGAACGGAGTGCCTTTGATGTGCCGGCGCTGCCAGGATGCCAATCTCTATCTTGGAAAAGTTTCTCTTCTTGTCAGTGTTTCTTATCTCCATGTCCGACCTCAGTGGGCGAGGCCTCCGAACCAAGGCGTAACATGTTAATGACGATCGAATTCAGCCGCGGCATTGATCAAGACCCGATCATTTGTACGCTGGGATTGGTCAGATACGAACGTTTCATAAATCACACGTATGTCCTGTCGTAAGACCAATTCTGCACTCAGATCTGCACCCGTTTTCACGCAAGATTGATAAATGAGGGCCACTATGTCCAGTTACATTTTCCAAATGAAGGCACCAAAAGGACTTGGTTACATTTAGGAAAAGATAATGGTTTCATTTAAATTAACTACTTCCTGAAAAACAGTCAGTACTTGGCTGTGTCACTAACAAAGGACTCAAACTGTGGTCACCTGGGTGAAGTTCCTATGAATAAAGTGCACAACCATTACCAACCTCCTGCTAACATGGAGTTTATTGTAATTGTTGCTCCCTGCTGGTACTGTTCCTTCATACACATGGAACTTTTCCTGCCTTGGGGAGACAAACCATCACCCTCACATGTGGACTTCTACTGGATCGTCGGTCCATCACATTCTGTGCCGAGAGTTTGAGCCGTGTTAATTAATATGTGCTTGGATTCAACTTTTTAAATTATTCTAAAATCACCTACTCAGATAATTATCTGAATTGACAGTCTACTGAAACTGACATTAGACAGGTAATCCATTACATTATACAATTTATAAGCATTAATATAAAAAACATGTAATTATCCCTTGCTAGGGATGACACTTCCATCCATCCATCCATCCATCCTTCCTCATTTGCAAGGTCGCAGTGGCAGCACGCTCAGTAGGGTATTCCAGACGTTCCTTTCCCCAGCAGTGCTTTCAGTCCACCAGGGGGAACCTCTGTGGTACTGATAGCTCGTAGCAATGGCCCCATAACCTTATACTCCTGCAGTACCCCCCACATTAGTTCCTATGAGACACTCTGTAGTTAAGTCCAAAAAACAAATGAAGACTGGATGGGCAAACTCCCATGACCCCAGGTTGGAATCCATATTGTTCCTCCTGAATCCAGATTGGACATTTGGTCGAAGCCTCCTTTCCAGCGTCCTGGGATAAACTTTCCCTGGGCCCATGAATGTTCTCTAAAAAACTATTCCATGTAAAGTCATTAACCATTAATTTATCATGGCAACATTATTCTAAATATATTCTGATTTGTAGTGTTGATCATTGAGACATGTTCAGTTGACTTGCTGCACATTGACTATGACTTGACTGAAGAGGTAAATAATTAACTTTGTAAATTGAACACTGCTGCTACTTTCTCTATAGTTGGTCTTCAATTACATTGCTCTTTGTATGACATTTTCTTTTGCGACTTGCACTTTCTCTGAATTTTGAGGCTATTCTTGATCTTCTGTATGCTAAGAAGCAAACGCCCATTAGCTGCACCTAGGCAGAGGTGGAGTCAAGTAGCAAGAAAGCTACTCAAAGAGAGAAAGTAGGGATTAGTCTACTGAGAGAGGACAGTTCAATTTTATATTTTAAGGAGAATTATATGTTTTGGCTTTGATATATGCAAAAGCTTTCATGTCTATATGAATGACCAGTGATTGTCCTGGGATGATGAGCATGAAGAGAAAAAGACTGGTAATTCTTCTCTACCAGCCAGAGGTTGGAGGAAGAGTCTTCTGACAGAAAGTAAAAGCAAACGATAAAAAAGAAGGAGAAGGACAATAGAAAGCAAAAAAGAAATTAAACCATCCAGGCCTTGGTGGATTAATCCACCTAAGCTGGACGTGAAGAGAGGAGGGCAAAGAAAGAGAGGAATAATGACAAGAGCATATAAGAAAATACACACAGAAAGGGATGGTGGGACGAGAGGAAGATGGACAGTCAATCTGAGTAAACCAGTGAGAGGTGAAAGAGAGAGGGACTGTTAATCTTAGTTGTCCTTCACACCTACAGACCTCTGTGTCAATCATACAACAGAGTATGTGACACAAAGGTTTAAATGATGCCTCTGTTTAGTTTGATACTCATTACACTTTGATATGTCTCTCTCTCTGTAGCTATTAAGGCCATCATTTCATCGACACTAGCACAAACTGCAGACTTTATGAACACTCATTTTCAACATTGTCAATGAGAAATAGACCAAAAACCTATTACTAACCCTAATTTATTAAAACTAACAAAACCAAACCAAAAACCACAAATCTATCCAACTCGTCTATCTCAGGTTTTACAAAATGCATGCCCATTCCCTTTAAAACTTTCTTTAAGTAATGAGGACTCGTCTTTCCGGGATGTCTGAAATCTTCTTGAGTATTTTTTTTTTCTGTTTTCCATTAATCTAACCGTCTCTCACTCACAGAGGAGGACGATGAGCAACAGTAGATTGGACTACATGCTGGGCAGTACCAGAAACAGGATGTGATACTATTAATTTATTCAAATACATTCCTTGACAATAATGACATTTTTTTTTTTTTAAAGTTCAGAACACTACACATTGGAAGACAAGAAGCACCTAACAGGATGAAGGTGAACTAAACGTTGGATCAGTGGACTGATGACACACAAGGGCACAAAAATATGCAAACGTACTGTACATTTTACAGTCTGGCATTTAAGTTAATGACATTGAAATAAATTAGAAACAGAGCAGCATGCTGAAAGTCCACTTGACATTTGCAGCCTGATGTGGGGGATTTCTGATGCTGTTAGAGGGTTTGCAGTGTTTCCCACAGAATCGGACTTTAATTGTGGTGGTGGTTGTCCAGCTGGGGTGCCCTAGAGCATGCACACTAAAGACTTCCGCCGACCCAGTCGGCTAACTTCCGGTTTAGCGACTAAAAAACCACACCGCTATCCACTGTATTGTAGTATATAACATCATGCTATTCACTGGCAGTCGTGCTATCTTGAGTGAACACATTGTGAATAAGGTGGAGCAGAAAGATAGAACAGTGGCTGATATTGAAAAGGAATTGTTTGGCAATTAGTTCCTCATACCTTTTATCGTGATTGGGTTTATTGGTGACAGATTAGTTCAATGCAAATTACATATTTGTGTTTTACAGACATATGAGTGTAGAGGGCAAAAGAAATGAAGAAATAATTAACAAGGGTTTCAAAACAAATGAGAAAAATACACAAACAGGATGGTTTAAGTTGAGTAGGAATTCAATATCAAAAGATTAATTGAAGTGGTGTGGACCAAAATGATGGCTGTAAGTCTGCGCATTTTTCCAACCTTTAACTGAATATTCCTATGACAATGGTCATAAAGCTTATGCTAAGTGCATGCATATGTGGCCTAAATTCATAACCAGGAAAATAACCAGGAAAATCACTTAGATCAGGTCTAGACTTTGCTTTAAGAGGATTTTCCACTTCAACACAAGTTTTATTAAAAAAAAAAAACATTATATTAGGGCTGGGTGTTTAATTGAATTTAAATTTTGATTTCGATTTTGGCTTCCCTTGATCATGAAAACAAGATCATCATAATAAATGATCATTCTGCTGCATGCCGTGTCTTGTGTGGTAAATGCAACGAACCCTTCCATCTCCACCTGTGCACTCCGCTCAGCCCCCGCCTGAAAATGTTCGCTTTCAGCCACGCATATTGCCAGTGTGTGTTTTGAAAAAAACGTGTAGAAGAAGACGGTAGAAGATGGCAAAAATGCAGCCTTTGGTCGGGAAGAAAGGTAAAGCGAATTCTGTCGTGTGGAAACACTTCGATTAAGAGGAGTCTGACTCGGAACAAACCAAGATATTGCGCAAGATATGTTACACCACCGTGTCTGCACCTCAAGGGAACACGACCAATTTAACCATTTAAAGTCCACACACAGTGGAACAAAAACACTCAAAAATGAAAAGCTCCTCAACTCCTGCCACCCCCACTCAGTCCTAAATTAAGGACACACGTTACAATGCCACCGCATATCCAACCAGCTCCCACAGGCATAAAGAAATAACAGATGCCGTCACATACATGATTGCCAAAGACATGTGCCCTATCAACAACGTTAACGACCCAGGGTTCAATAAACTGATTAACACATTGGACAAGCGGTATGTGTTACCATCACGTCACCATTTCAGCAGAATTGCGCTGCCTGCCCTTTATGACGAATGTCTCGGAAAAGTTACAAGAGAAGTGTCAACAGCATTATATTTTGCCACCACAATGGACCTGTGCAATGATCGAGCTGCAACGGGATAGTGTTTATTTTCTATTTTTACATATTATTCAATTCATTTTATTGATATATTTTTCTCTTATTTATTTGCATTTTTCTTGTTTTTTTGTTAAAAGAAATACTAGAGTTCAAAGTTCAATAAGCTTGTTCTCAAATCAATGAATAATCGTCTTCAATAATTGTGATTAGGATGACTGACTTATCAACATGGCGCAGGTAGCTGCGTTGCAGGTGGCAGAGACAGACACTGGTAAGCGTGGTTTGTTGGGCTCCGCGCTGAAAGTTCTGCTTCTACTTCTCAATGTTTTACGCGTTTGTAAGATAAACAACCCGCCGCCTTGACCCAGAGTGAGTAGTTTTAAGAGGTATGGACTAATCTCTGGCAAACAACACCGGCATCATCTGAAATTGCCCACGAGCAAATGTCAAGATAACCTACCAATACTACTCACATGCACATTGCTGATGCTGGTACCGTTGACAAAAAGGACAATGCTCGCTCACCTTAAGCAGAAACGCGGATCTACTGCTTCAACTGAACCCTAGCCTACACACGGTTGGCTTTGGTAGCCATGTCATTTTTTCCTGCATACTCAAAAATGGCCAGGCACGAACATGCACGTCAGGTCCGAAGAACGCAAAACACACTCGGAACAATAAACGTGCCTGGATAAAAACAGCCATAATTCACACCCTGCTGATATTGCTAGCCGGCAATATTCAACTGAATCCAGGCCCCAGCGAAACCCTACAGGGAACGCCGAGTCTCAGCTGCAGGCACACTTTGCACTCCGCAGAGACGCACTCTGCAAGCGAGAACCAGACCGCAGGGAGAGTTACGAACTGCTCCATTATGGCACCTGACCTCGCGTCAGGAACCCTGACTTTCCAGCCAGAATCGGACTGTCTTGCATTGGGGGGTGTCGGTTCGAGAGCCGGAGGCGACGTGTGACCGGGGGACGCCAACTGGTCGCTACTGGGGGAGCAGTGCGGAGGCAACCGTATACACACGATTCACAGCTCCAGGCAGGCCGGACCCGTCTGGGGGACGCATCAAAACTGCACCAAGTATAACAAACCGACTCTCAAACAGACCAATATTTTTCAAACAGTTTATCATGCTAAAGTTATATGGGACCCTGCTGTTAAACCTAAGGGTATATTTGGGGGGCACCTAAATATTAGAAGCCTTCTCCCTAAATGTGATGAAATTAAATCATTATTACTGGACTCAAACCTGGATTTCTTGTGCCTTAGCGAAAGCTGGCTTCACGGCAAGGTGCAAACCTCAATTGTTGACGTGCCCGGGTACAACTGTTTTAGAAAAGATAGGAACATTGGTAGAGGGGGTGGATTGGTTGTATATATTAGGGACTCTTTCAGATGCACTAAAATTGAGTTTGACTGTGATGTTTCTATTGAGTGCCTTGGATTAAATGTTTATCTATCCCCGGAGATGCACTTCCGCATTCTAGTCCTATATAACCCGCCCACATTTGATAGTAGATTCTACGAAAAGTTAGAGAAACTGCTTAAAGCGATCTCTCACAAAGCAGAGGTGATGATATTCGGTGATTTCAACATTAACTGGGCAGATAAAAAAGCCAGAAGTAAACCGAAAAGTGCTATGTCTAAACATGATCTCAATCAAGTAATTAAAGGGCCAACGAGAATCACTAGATCAACCCAGTCCCAGATAGATCTAATATTCACAAACAGGACTGAACGCTTAATAAAAACGTTTAACCTCATAATGGGCTTATCAGATCATAATATGATCTTGGCAGCTAGGAAATTAACCACGAAACGCTTTGTCAGTTATAGACTAGGCCAACCGAACGCAGATAAACTCATAATACCGAAGCAAGAACTACCAATTTTGGAACGCGAACTAAGCGAGGTAACATGTAACGATGTTCTGCAAAGTACTGACCCGAACACATGCTGCAGTGAACTAATGAATGCCATTAATAAAATGATCTTAAAGTTCCCCAAAACGGCTAAAAAATCTAAAAGGAAAAATTCCCTTCCGTGGGTTAATTCATCTATTAGACAACTAATGAAACAATGAGATTTTGCGCTCAAGGCTTATCTAAAGAATCGTACAAACACAGCCCAAGCCCTATACAAGGGGCTCCGTAACAGAGTCACTAAAGTACTACTTGCAGCTAAAGCAACTTATTACATTACACTTTTAACGGAGGCTAAGGGCAACAGCTCTTTTATTTGGAAACAAATTAAAAGCTTAATAAAACCGCAGAAAGCTCAAAGCATAGTGCAGGAACTTAAAACTGAAGATCAAACTCTCACAGACAGTGGAACAATTGCGCAGACACTTAATGACTATTTTGTTGGGTCAGTTGAGGACATAGCCAGAACTTTTAAGACAAGTGTCTGGTCAGGCCCAACCATAGCTGAAAAGAAAGGCCAAATGTTAGAGCTCCAACAAATATCCAAGAACCAAGTAGTAGAGATAATAAAAAAACTTAAAACCAATCATTCAAAAGATCTTTTCAATTTAGATATAGCCTTTGTAAAAACACATGCCAATGCACTGGCCGAACCGCTAACCCACTTGATAAACTCTATAGTAAGTGGGACATTTCCGGAAGCCTGGAAACAAGCAAGGGTTACTCCTATATTTAAATCTGGAGCAACGGACCAATTGAACAATTACCGGCCAATCAGCATCCTGCCTGCCCTATCTAAGATTTTGGAGAAGGCGGTTGCAACACAATTAATGGAACATCTAGAAAGCAACACACATTTCCATCCATTGCAATTTGCATTCAGGGCAGAATACTCAACAGAGAGCGCAAATTGTTTCCTCTTGGAACAAATTAAATCTTAAAGTGTTTTTAGATCTTAAAAAAGCATTCGACACTGTGAACCACAGCATACTAATATCGAAACTTGACAATTATAATTTTGCAGAAAAAACAGTGGCTTGGTTTAAATCATACCTTTCAAACCGTGAACAATGTGTTGCCATTAACAATGCAAAATCAAAATTTTTAAAAATAAAAACTGGAATTCCACAGGGGTCGTGTTAGGACCGATACTCTTCAGTATGTTTATCAATGACCTCCCTGATTCATGCCAAGGGGCTGATTTTCAAATGTATGCGGACGATGCTGTTATTTATGCCCATGGTAAAACAGCTGCTGCAGTCTGCCACAAGTTAAATGAACATCTGGAGGCTGTAGCTCTTTGGCTTGACAGGTCTTGTCTAGTGCTTAAAGCCCCTGTACGGAGTTTTTAACTGGATATCAAAAAGTCTCTGGTTTCTGCTGATGTGTCTTTGTTATCTACAACAGCAAATGAGCCCATCAGCGTGAAGATACGCTTTTTCTAAGTAGTCTAATTCTATACCTCTGAAAGGCCTTGGTCGGGTCGGACCACTGACGAAACGATTTATGGCAGTCAGACCAGAACTGACGACAGTCAGGATAATGCATAGCTGTTTTGTTGCTACGCTAGCCAGTGCTAACCGAGCTAAAACTGTTGTCATGGCTGATAATGAGACAAAGAAAAGAAAAATAATTCGAACCGAAGACCGACGAGAGGCCAAGAGGGAATCCGATCGAGCTAGGGCTAAAACACGGATAAACATTGGCGATTTCTTCCAGAGATGGAGAGAGTTGCCAGGCTTGAAGGGAGGGTCGGATCCAGAATTTGCCCGATTCCTCCTAGACAGGTTTGTAAATTTTATTTCATTTATGAAATGTAATGCGGGACGTAGTTTACAGCAATACATGAATTTATGTTGTTACAACAAAGCTGGCTAACGTTACCACTAGATTAGCTCTTGATACTACACTCGTGAAAACGACAACAAACTTCTTAGATCACCATCCATTTCAGCTGTGTGTATGCCTCAGCCCAGCCGACCTGCAACGATGCATCGGTAATATCCTCTGTCATTATAAATGATTCAGTTTCTTACTTAGAACAAAACATCCATCACAATCACTGTGACTTTGCTGTAACGCTAGCTCTGTAGCACCATGGGTAATATATAGCTGGGAAATTGCAGCGCAACAGCAGCATTACTTTGTTTCACCGGCGGCATATTATATTAAGTAGAAATACAAATAGACACATTACCTCGTCCATATGCATGCTGCAGATAGCTGCTAAAAAAAATTAAAAAAAAAGTTTTCAAAGCAAGTCCCGTCGTCTTTCCGACGTTTCCAAAACAAATCTACACGCGCCGGCCAGACAAACGTCTTCACGACAGTGGGCGCTAGAGCTCATGGGAAATGCAGTCTTCATTCCGGCAAAACACTACCGCTTTCGTCCAGCGGGGCCGCCAAAATCAACACTAAATGAACAGTCTGTACAGGGGCTTTAACGTTAATAAAACAGTGTCAATTTGCTTTTCCTCTGGGAGGCGCCCCACACCAATTGCTTTAAATATTAACATCAATAATCAACCAATTAACCAGGTCACAGAAGTAAAATATTTAGGTCTGATGTTGGATGCACATCTCAAATTTGATAAGCACATTAAGAAAATCAGCAACATAGTTAGACTGAACTTATTTACCTTCAGACTAATTAGAGATTGCTTTACATTTGAAGCAGCCAACATATATTTACACTCAATGATCTTCTCACACCTCGGCTATTGTGTAACTGCATGGTCGCAGGCCAGTCTTTCGGTAATCAAACCTCTGGAGAGACTCTATAATCATGCACTAAAGATCTTGGGCAAGAGGCCGTTGAGATCTCATCACTGTGATGTTCTGCGGGACCTGAACATGCTCAGCTTTGATAATTATATAGCCTCATCCAACATTAACTTAATTTACAAATGCTTCCATGGTCAAGCCCCTCAGGTTCTCTGTGAGCTGGTTCAACCGATGCAGGCTGTAGGGCGGTCAACGAGAAGAGCCGCTGCAGGGAACTGTAGGGTACCTCACCGTAAAACCTCCTTCGGCCAGTCATCATTCCTTATTAAGGGAGTTAATATATGGAATAGTCTGCCAACCGAGCTAAAGGCCATTCACAGTCATAGGCGGTTCAGGAGCAAAATGAAGGAATTCCTAAAAGACAATCAAGTATGTAGCCACATATAGGGAAATGTGGGTGTATTTTAAGAGTGTGTGTGTGTGTGTGTGTGTGTGTGTGTGTGTGTGTGTGCGTGAATGTGTGTACGTGCATGTGTGTACGTGCATGAACGCTGCTGCTCGAGTCCTAACAAGAACCAAAAAAGTAGATCACATCACTCCAGTTCTTAGATCTTTACACTGGCTTCCTGTCTATCAAAGAATAGATTTCAAAGTCCTGTTGTTGGTTTATAAAGCATTGAATGGTTTCGGGCCAAAATACATTTCTGATCTGCTGCCGCGTTATGAACCATCCAGACCTCTGAGATCGTCAGGTACCGGTCTGCTTTCAGTCCCCAGAGTCAGAAGTAAACATGGAGAAGCAGCTTTCAGTTACTATGCGCCACATATTTGGAACAAACTCCCTGAAAATTGCAGGTCTGCTCCAACACTCACCTCTTTTAAATCAAGACTTAAAACATTTCTTTTTGCCACTGCTTTTAACTGAAGCAATTCAAGTCTTTGAACTGCATTATTACTCTGAGTTTTTTTTTTTTTTTTTATAATGCAATTTTTAATGTCTTTTAAATGAAATGTTTGTCTTTTAATGTAATTTGTGTGTGCCTGTAAAGCACTTTGAGTTGCCTTGTGTCTGAATTGTGCTATACAAATAAACTTGCCTTGCCTTGCCTTACCTGCACCATGTTAGTTAATTTCTAGGCCAAGATTCAGGGAAAGATAGGCCAATATGTTATCATGTTATTTAATATATTTTATGGATGGATGGATGAATGGATAGGAAGATATTGTTTATGCATTGATGGATAGATGGTTGAGTGGAGGGTTGGATGAATGGATATGATGTTTTTTAAAAAAACAGGTTTTTTGTATGTTATTTTAAAGGCCCCTCTAGAGACGCATTGGAAATTAGCTAAGGCTATAAATGCTATGATGCTTTCTGTTGGATTGTTGTACAACCCACATGAACTGTATCTGTCCCTATCAACTAAACCATATACAATACAATACAATACAATATCAATCAAAATAATCATGATTATGATTTTTTTGAGCAGCCCTACATTATATGCGTTCTTTCTACTTAAGCTTGACTCCAAACTCAACACCCCAGTGCCCCCATAACTGTGACTTTGGTTGTTACCATGTCGAAAAACCTGCCCAACTTTACCCAGTATGTGATCTGTACAAACAGACAGGAAATAGCACTAGAATTGCAGTATGATTTCATTAAAGATGCATAAGCTCTTTCTCCCTCCCTCCTCTTGGTAGGTCTGATCATAACTTGGTCATGCTCAAACTTTGCTATGTGCCTCTAGTTGAAAGACGATTAACTCTGATCTCTATGAGAAGGGCCAGAGTCTGCTCTACTTTCTGAGGAGACTCAGATCAGGATGTTCTGAGTCTTTGTGGCCAGTGCTATCCTGATTTTCTTCACATTGCTGTTCACCATTATACAACTGTAAACTTCCTGTTCTTTGGCCAATTAACTTCCGTTCAAGTTCCCCTCATTCATATGATAAGTGCCACCACGAGGAGCCATGAAGTAGTAATACTGGGGAGGGAAACTGGCAGGGAAAGCTTTTTACAGCGCCTTATCTTTTTAACTAAAAATATCTGTATTTCCCGCGCGTGTATCGATGCTTGTATCGCACGAGGGAGGACCGCATGCCTCATCCCCCAGAGTTTGCCATGTGCGTGACTCAGTGGTATGTTGAAAATACTATGGACACAGTTATGTCTATAATTAACTTTATCAGATCAACATCCAGTCTTCCACACATACTGCTTTGTAAATTACTTGCCAACATGTCAGCTGAGCATTTTGAGTTACTCTTACATAGTGATGCTTATTGGGTAAGTAGGCTAAATGGGCTGAAAATGTGCCCCCCTGAACAATATAGTTAAATAACGATGCAATGGACAGTGCCTAGTTAAGTAAAGAAATACTCAGAAGTAAGTCTTCAGCTTGAAGCTACACACCATTATCATTTGTGTTGCACATCAGAATGTGTTTTAATATCATTCTTCGTTTAGTCATTACCACTCCACCTTAAGACCTATTGTTAATGATATTTTGGAGGGGGGGGGGCAGTTTTTCTATTAATGTTCAGCTATTTCATGATAAACAACATGATGATTAATAGGCGACCAGTGTTTTCGTACCTTTCTCATTTACTGCTACATCACCTGCCATAAAGCTTCCCTCATGTCCCCTCCAGGTAACACTACTGCCATGGGAAACTAGCAAATCTGAAAAAAAACCCCACTACATTACACTAAATTTGGGAAAATGTGAATTAATGATCTTTCCCACAAGCTGTTAAAATGGATGATTGTCACTATCTCTGGCTGCATTGGCAATTAGTTCCATCCCCTCTAGGAGATAGATTAATGAGCTTAAAGGTTTAGCATTATAGTTTATGGAAAACTGTGTTGTGCAGTGATAGGGATTTTCATACTGGGGCTTAACCTGTTGCCCTTTCATTTTATTGCAAACTTTTTACTGAAATGTAACATTTTGAAATAGTGTGCAGACAAAGTTTCAGGTGGGGCCGGGAACTAACAGCAGGCTGCATACTTTTGTTTTATTACATACAAATTTACATTTTCTTTATCTCAAAAAGGTCAGTTCGATCCTCATAAGTGTACTAAAATGTATATTAAAATCTCTTCTAAAGACTTACTTTTATCGATTGGCCTTCACTTAATTGTGTTTTATTATCGTTGTATGATTACTTTGTTGAAATTTTAAATTTCAAATTTTTAAGTCCAATTTATTTCTCTTGGTGGTTTTATTATGTTGTTGTCAGGCAATTGTATTTGTTATGTTTTATTTGTATTGTACAGCACCTTGTAACTCGTTTTTGAAAGGTGCTATATACATACAGTTATTATTATTATTATTAGTAGTAGCAGTAGTATTGTTGTTATTGTTGGTGTTATTATTATTATTTGTATTATTATTATTATTATTATTTGTATTATTATTATTATTATTATTATTATTATTATTATTATTATTATTATATCAAGCATAAACTGTAACTAACTGATGTCTCTTAGTGGACAACTGAGGATGGATCTTCTAGAAAGTGTATCGGAAAATGAAGCCAGTGTGCAAGTGCCTTAAAGGTGCAAGATCTTGGCAGAATTTTGGTTTATTTGAACTTTAATCATCAACAGGATGTTTTTAACAGTTAAAGATTAACATTTTTGATGTTATGTCAAATACGGTCATAGTTTTAGAAGACTTATAATGAATTAATTACTGAACTAAACTTCATTAATGTTTTTGTTACAAAGTAGTATGTGCTCCACTCATTCCATCACATATGAGAGCTGTAGATATCATAACGACTGCCGTGATATACATGTTCTTTACAAGTGGATGTAAACTTTTGACCACAACAGTACATATTATAAATCCCTAAATACGACCTTAATTTATCTGGAAGAAATTCAGCCCAATGACAGAATAGCATTTTGATAGCAAAGCTTATAGAAAACCAGTCACTACACGTAAAGTGTGATTTATCTTTGAAGGATTACACTGTGCGATCTGTATTTACTTGTTGAAGTTGAAGCAAAACAATTGTCTTTTGACAGTTCAGTCCCAACTACCTTCGCGCAGCCTGAGCTTACTGCACAAGTTTTTCACTTTCATTTTTCAAGTTTGTTCATGTGTGTATGTTGTTGAATAAAAACAATTAGAAAGCAAACGTTTTCCGTAAAAAAAGACACACTGTCAAGACCATTAAACTTGATTAAGTCTTTGGTTTACGTGAGTGTGATTAGTTTCTCCATGCTACATTGGGTAAATTCAACTCTTACACTATTACCCAACTTTCATCTTGACTGAAGCCACCATGTCAGTAATTTCCCCCTCAGACCCCATTATTAATTTGTTTTTTCAGCAGCATCAAAGGTGATTTGATGAAAAGAAACCGTCTTTACAAATGATGCCAGTCATGCTGCTCCATGAATCACACTATTTTAGTTTCTGCTAAACCTGCTGATGGCCACACTGGTAGTTTTATGTTTTGTGCTTCAGAAATCCTGCTTGTTCTGTCAACCCTGCTATGGCTAAGATTGTGCAACATTACTTTGTCAAACAGCTTATGAGATGAAGCTCAGTTTCTCTAATGGTGCAGTGCTTTTTTTTTTGTTGCCCTGTCCGATGTCATATGGACCTTTGGAGTGAAAATTAGTGAGCTTTATTATTGGAAACAACCACTGTGCATTCAAGATCAGTTGACCAAATGACCCACTATCTCAGGTTTACCTGCAATCTGGGGTTTCCTGAAAACAATCAGCAGTTACTTCATATGTGGGTATGGCAGATATTTCATTACACTTGACACTGTGTGATATTATGTCTGTCCAAAAGGGTTTTTATAGGGCAGGATGTGATGCAGTCTTGCTCTATCTGAATGCAATCTGATCACCCATGGTGAATGTTATGTCAGTAGGAAGCCTATCTAAGAGTCCTAATGAGAAGCCTAGCTTGTTTCTGATTGGAGGTACTGCTTTGAGAAATAACAAGTCACTTTGGGCTCACTACTTCTCTGATGAGCAGATTGGACACTGGCTGCTTCTGAGTGATTGCCGGTGATCAAAATGTCCTTGGTAATGGCATGCAGCTTGTTGCTGTTGTTATTGTTGATATTTATTTATTCATTTGCAATTACTTTTCTTGTTTTTTGATCTGGTCTGTCCGTCACTGGTCAGATTATTTTGAAATTAGAAATGCACATTCACAGCCATGACCTTTCGTCTTGGACCAAGAGCATGCCAATTTTTTTTACTTGACCAACGACAAGTGTCCTTTGAAGAAATGCTGTAAAATGTCATTAAACCTTATATCTTTGGTTGGATTTGCAAATTGTTGTATTCTGTTTTTATTTATGTTATACACAGCATTCCATCATTTTCAGGCTCACAGATGTAAGTAATCAACAGGGGAAGTTTCATGGTAATATCTATAAAGTAAGATTAATCTAGTCAGTTATAGTGTCTTGTCGTAAGCTTACCAACCTAATAGTTATACATTACGGTTTAATTTGGAGCTTCCAACTCCTGAGATTAACATGACATGCTGGCCATCCACTCTGTTGGTATTGCTGAACAGCAAAAACATACAGCTAATTTGGATTTTAACACTGTATCAGCAATACAGTAATAGTTGTAATGTAAAAATAGACATAAGCGATACAACTGCCTAAATTCAACTAGTCAAAACAGCAGTCAGCATCTAACGATGAGTAGCTGCTATTGTTGGGGTTAACTTGAAACAAAGTAATCCATTAGAGTACTCAGATTACTTTTTTGCTATAATGACTAGTGTAATGCGTTAGTTCTGCAATTCAAGTAAAACTGCACTTTCATCGTTTTTGTGCTTTTATGATTTGTGTGTAAGTATTTACAGGTTCAATAGCTGCGTTTTTAAACATCGTATTCTGACCTATGAGGCCATGTTGTATTGTTTTCATTGAAACAACTGTGTCTATTACTGTTTTCTTCTGCCCAGTTCACTGGCAAATTGATAGCTCTGGGCTAACCGAATGTGGGCCGTGAAGAAGGATAAAAAGTGGCGGTAGAGTCAATACATTCAAAGCTACATCTACAGTTGGCTACACGCTGTCTGGACAATATAACCTACATGTGCAAAGAGTGGCAATGGGGTTTTACAGTAATTTTTAGGAAAATGCTAAACGTTACTTTCTCAGTAGATAACGTAACAAGTTAGTTTTAGATGGCAGTAATCTTGAAACGTAATGAGTTACTTTCAAAAGTAACGTTACCAAACACTGGTGGCTGCTAACATTACATGAGTATGTCAGAAATTGTTCTTGGCTAATATTCTGCACCTTTGAACTGGATCCAGAATGGAAAGATCTGTTACAAAGGGTGCCCCAATCAGTATTTTTTGGGCCAATCACTGATGGTAAGGATCAGTGTGAAGTAAAACATAAATGTGGTGCCAATAAGCTTAGTTGGTAGAGTGGACCTCCCCTCTACAGAGACTTTGTCCATGCTGCAGTGGCCCCCGGACTGCGTGTCACTCCCCCTCTCTCTCATCCTTTTTCCTGTCATCTCTCAAACAGTTTTGTCAGTAAACGCCAAACAAAGTATAAAGTAAAGGATTTCTTCCTTTATTGCTATCTATAGTTGATATTTTTTCTTGACATAGCAAAATAATCACTAAGATGTTGAAGAAACAAATCCTTATATTTATTTCATATTGATTCAAACAAAAAACAGTTAAATTTAAACTGAAAAAGAAAGAATGAAGAAAAAGTTAATAAGACAGGTAAACTTTACATGGTTAACTCAGTCAGCTGCTCTGCTTCAACACTGAGCAGCTACAGCAAGCTAAAGGCTAAGAAATAAAACTCCAAATACCAAATACCAAGAGCTAAAATACAACCACTGATAGGGATGTTGTGTGCCAGTTAGAGGGTAGCACACAAAAATATATCACGATGTGACTTCATATATTTATTCTTATTGCACTCGCTGGATGAGAAGAAACAGATCAAATGTAGCAGTTTATTTGATTAATATACATTTTATTTATTTTATTGCACATTTCATTTTCCACTTTCATTAGGTCAGGTCAAAAAGTTTAAAATTAAGTTGAATTTAAGATGTGAAGAATATTCATTTAAAGTCCAAATTTGTTCTGTATGCATTTTTCAGGGGCTGTATTTGTCTAGGCTTAACATCCGTATTGTTATTGAGACTATGACTGTTGATATACTGTCTCTCGAAGTGAAGAATGATTGAGAAGACATTTTTTGAGAAAAAGGTTTTTTCGCCTGCATGTATACACTGTTTCTCACAATTCATACCTGTGTATGTCTGAGATCTGGCAGCGCTCACATTGTGTGTGCAGCAGTGTGTGTAAAGTTATTGCTGGTATAAATCAAGCCCTCTAATTGGTCAAGAGCTATAACCCCAGCAGGAGGTCCAACCACAGGCTGGTGCTAATTGGCCACCTGCCATGCAGCTAGACACACCATTGGTCCAGACCAGGAGTCACACCAGAGCATCAACAGGTGTACATGTTATGGTGTTGTTAAGCATCTTTACTCCGTTGCGTGTATAATGTGTGTCTTTGTTTCACCAGTGTAAACTCATGCATTTTTCAAGTGTTTGTGTGTGTTCTGAACGCAGGTCAATTAAAGGTTATTTAAAACACACAGTGTGTTTTTAACCTTGACTTCAGCCTTGTTCGCCCAGAGAGCTGAGACATGCAATGTGAAATGTATCTTGTATTGTGAAATGTGTGTATATGCTGATGCTTGTTTCTTCCCCATAACCACAAATCAGGACTGCAAAATGCCCAACTATCTGTTTCTATTTAATTTCAAATTAACTCCTGAGGGGTTAATGATATATCTTTTTATTTGGACTAAATTGAAAATTGTTTTTGGTTTCTTTTTATGTTGTGTCAGCACAAATTACTCTCCTCTTTACATCTCAAATTGCTACTCACCACTTACATCAATGACTGCCCTCTTAGATTATCCAACCAGAATCTTTTGACGGATGAAACTGAGGTTTGGTGTTATAAGTTAAATTTTGACAGTAAAAACTGCAACAGCAATTCCCAAGAGTATTTAATTGTTCTATTCACTGTGGTTTGAAACGATTTATAACCATAAAGGCACATATACACAAAGTGTTTCCGTTCTCATCATCTTGGTGCCAGATACCACAGCACACCTTCAGCGATCTAGTGAAGTCCATGCCTCAACGAGTCAGGGCTGTTTTGGAAGGAAAAGGGGGACCAACACAATATTAGGCAGGTGGTCATAATGTTATGCCTGATCCGTTTACATGTCAATACGACCAGAGTGTTCCTAAACTGCTCCAACACAACCAAATTACACAAGCTATCAAAATTGGTATGATTTAGTGCAGTTATCAACCATCTAAAATTTGCATTTAAATCCCTTTCTAACTCAACTTACTTGCACTATACTGTTTGGTTGCTGCATTATTTCTGTTATTATTATTATTGTGTCTTTGATTTTATGCTCAGGACAAAAATAGGGAATAAAAAAAAAAAAAGAATTCAAGTGAGCCAGAATGTATTTATTATAGCTTGACTTACAACCTAGGTTATCTGCAGCTTTGCAGGTAAACACATCTACCTTTGAGGTCCTCTTCCTGTCTTGAGTGCATGGGACTGTGACATCCATAACAAGACCAACCCATAATCATTACTACTTTGAAAGGCAGCAACTGTTAGCAACAAAATAAAAAAAATAATATAAGATGACAACAACAAATCAATGTTGTATGAACTAAATACATATAAACCTCTAAATAAAAATGCTCATATGATGTACATATATATTGTTGTTTTTTTTCTCAGACTGTAGGCATAATTTCTTACCCTTGCATTCGCAGTATGCAATAAAAACTCAGTATGCAATAATATTGATAACTCATAAGTAATGAATTGGAAGTCTGAATATTCTGCCAGTGGACTCACTGTTCAGTTTGAAGGTACAGGTAGTGAAAGTAAAATCAGGACTATCGAAAGTGTGATGTTGCAGTCATGAAACAGCGACAGAATGTTTAATTGAGGCTTAATCACTTTCAGAGAAACTACATTTTATCAGTTTCAAATCAAAAAGGTGTATATACCCCCTGATCCAATTACTTATTTACTGCAATCTAATAGTTAACAAAAGGCCATTCTCACCTTCCCACAGAGCAGCTAATAAAATCTAATCAATCATTGCCTTCATTAAGCATTAATGAATGTTTAAACTGTGGTGTGTCTCAATGCTCCACTGTGTGCTTTTTCTCATCTGATGACTGACATGTGTGTGTGTGTGTGTGTGTGTGTGTGTGTGGTGACATAAAGGTGTCATAAGAAAGTACAGAATACAAATACAGAAATTATGTGTTTGGATATCTATAGAAAAAGTAACACAATAACAAACAGGTGGCGCAGAGTCTGGCCTGTTTGTGCTGTGTTTAAAGGTTTGTGTACGTGTGCAAGCTCAGATCAATGCATGCAGTCAATTAGTGGTGTAATGATTTAATCAATGGGTCGTCCATTAGGACCATTATCACCATTCAGGCAATTTATGATACCCACGGCACACATGTGTTTGTGAGTGCGTGTGTGTGTATGTCAATGGTCACTTGTGTAGTAGGTGTGTGTAAAGAGTGTGTTGTAAGTGTGAGTCCATGCTGATGATGAAGAGAGAAAAGTGGAGCAGATCAATGACATTGTTCTGACATTGAGCATGTAAAGAAAAAAAGACCTTGCCTGTGTCCTGTTAATACATCTCTGTCATTATATTGCAAGAAAAAGTGATTGATAACTATGTTGGGTTTTCTTTTAAGGATGTGCTGATTGGCTGCTAACTGTTATTGGCTAATATTATTTTTTAATAGTTTGATTGCTCTCTATCAAGGATGATCAGCAGACAAACACCCAAAACAGTTTCACTATGCAAGGCTAAAATCCCAAAACCTACTGCAGAGTGTGCGACTAGAGTTAAGTCAGCAGGAGGAGAGCGTGTTGGCTGTTAGCAGCCAGTGAGCAGCAGCAAGCTGGGTCTGTTTGGCTAATTTAGCTAACAGCTAACAGAACTATCAGCGGAGCTAAACACACAGCAGGATGGACAGTTTTTGTTCAGTGGAACACGAGCTGGCAACAGTGAGCTGCAGATAATGTAGAACAGATTTCCAAATTGAGTGGAAATCTGTTCTGTAATTTTTGTATAATCCTGTTGACAAACTAGCCAACCAACAAACGGACAGAAGCGAAAACATATTCTCCGTTTTGGAGGTAATTTTCTTATTTCCTCAACATTGCTTAACATTCTTGGCATTTTTCTTTTTTATTCAACTAATACAAATTACAGATCACAATGAAGAAAATGTTTTTTGATTGGTGACAATTGATCAGTGTCAGCTGATACTGCTTCAAGCAAACTAGTATCGATCCCCGAAAATCCTGATCTATGGTCATTTTTTTCTTTTCTTTAACTTATTAAACTATTATTTGTTATTATGTACAACACAACTTATTACTGTTAACTCAAGTTATATGAATGATATCCCCTCACTCATTACCTGCTAGTTATTGTCTCCCAGGCTGCGTCACAACTATTAGTTGTTGCAGTATACTAACACTTAAAGACAGCGTCTGCCTAAGACAAATGTATCATCTTTTCACAGCTCTGTGTTGCGCTTTCCTAACCCCTTGATTCCACCAGATACGTGTCCGCTGCGTCACAGCTCCGCCACGGCACCGGAGCTCAGAGGTTTCACTGTCGTCTCTGTTGTAACTTCCACCAGGTCCATTGCGCTGCGTATCTGCTCTGTCCCAGCTCCGGCAGTCTGGAGCCCTCCAGGGCAGATATGCAGGACTTCTATTTCTGGCGGATGCCATAACTACGATGCAGCAATTCAGTCAAATTTAGCACAGAGCAGACATTAAGTCACTCACCGAAAACAACAACATAACATCTGGTTACTTTTAAAAATAGAACACTCTGTGTCAGTGCCAGCACACAAATCGCAAAAAAAGAGTTAAATTCAAGCTATTCTTCTAATCCTTAGGTTGGGAACACTTTGTGTTGTTGTGTTTATAACACATACCTATAACTGCGGTCTTGAGTGATCATGTGATTATCGCAGGAACTCCTTGGTCTCACAATTTCAGCTGTCTGGCAGTGCTGCACCATGGCGGACTCAATACACATCTAGTGGGGGTTGCCGGACGGCAAAGCAAAACCATACCAGAGCCAGAACGCAGCGGACATGCTTTCAGTGGAATTGCAGTGTAAGTCTCCACCAAGCAGTGCCAACTCATGGGCAAACAATAACATTTTAAGGATTTGATTTAAATCAATATTGCCATTGAGCAAAGGTATGCTTGAGGAGTCCTACTAGCAAGATATTAAAGAAGAGTTTACAGCCTTGCTAGTGGATTTAAGAGGTTGTACTCAGGCACAGTGGTGTGTTGAGCTAAAAGCATTTGTCAGTATACTATTTCCTGAAATAGTGGCCAGGGCTTTTACTTATTTAAACCTCCTAGTATACAGCCGTTATTTGAAGTAAGCTTATATTTAAGACATGCCTGTATTTGTTCCATTTGATTGATAAGTATGATTGGTCATAGTTTAGTGCAAAGGCACTTTTTTGAGTTATCTGCTCTTGTTTGTCCCATTAAACACTGCCATGTTTTGACCCTCACATAGGATTTATGTTCAACCATATGTTTGGTTGAGCTATGTTCAGCTCAACCAAAACAATACATACAATTTGTTGACAGATTTTCAATTTATATATTTAATTGTCCTGTCAGAATGGCTACATACAAAGGCTGTCCATAAACAGGTTTTAATGGACATGTCTTCATTCGAGGATGACAGAACTACTGGCTGATTAACTGACAGGCTTTGCATTAAACACTATTTAAACTGATCAAGTGAATCATGTCTTCAAGTCATCAGACCTGACAGTTAGGATTTATTCTCATCAAGCAGAGCAGAGAACTGATTGTACTGGATTACCAAAGGTAGTTGATGACATGCTACGAGGGTTAGGGACATATTGGTACTTACTAATGTTTAGCCACTGCAGCAGCAGTGTTTCCCCCATGTGCCCCTTGCAGTGATGCATCTCTGCAGCTAAATGACCACTCCTGCTTTTGTTTTTTTTGGGAAGATAGAGGAGATGTGACAGGAGGAGAGGGGAAGAGGAGTGTAAAGCGCTGTGTTTTATCTCTATGCTAATGTTATACTATGTTGCGCTATGGATGCTTAATATCCAGGTCAATTAACACACATGCGAGTACAACACATAAATATAGAGGAAAGGACACCTACATTACAACATTACATTATTTTGCACTGTCAGTGGAGCAAAGAAACAGAAACAAACCAAGCTTATAAATTGGACACTTTTTTAACATGGTGTGGGGCTTGACCAACACCAAGACCAAGACACTGGGAGAGAGAGAGAGGTCACAAGCAACATCCTTTAATTAGGGAAATTAACATGGGGGGATTAAGGCAGTCAACGTAACGTCTTCCCGGGTCCGGGGTATTTCCAACAACAGTCCCTTTAAATTATCTCTCTGTAGGCTGCCTAGAAATAGAAAAGCATTCAATTAGGATCAACCAATGCCATCGACAACAGTGCAGACTATTGGGGAGTGAGAGTGTGTAGCTTACCGCCCAACAGCATCCCATGCAGAGCAAGAATGAGCCTACGGGGCTAAGGCTCAGCCACAGTTTTTATGGTCCAGGCTGATCAGAACCCAGGTGTCCTCACTTGGTGATTAGAAACAGCTGGCATCATCCTGATTGAGCAGCACTGCCGGTAGGTACCGCCCCTCAATCACTCTGCCTAGTGCTAGATATGGTCTGTCGTGCTGAACCTCAGCCAGAGCCCGCTTCTTAACTCTGTCAGGACGCTGGTCAGGGTGGGCCCATAGTGACACTCCACAATGGACATAGCATAAATGTCATTGGAGGATCCCCCAGCTCTGGGGCCTCATTTGTAAAATTACATTGGATTCACTTCAAAAGGGGTTGTGTCAATGAAAAACAGAACGTGCATAAGGACAGAAATATTCTGATTTATGGTGCAAATGCACATCCTACACCAGTTTCCCTTATTTAATCTCAATCAACTCAAAGCGTAGCACACCTTTGCAAGCTTTATGGAAAACCCATAGTTGCCTATAAATAGTCAAGGAAACACTCCTAATTAATATTCATTCACGTGATGGTATGAATACGATCACGGAAAATGTCAAGGAAGGTTTGCCCTTTGAATTAACACAGTGTTAAATCAAAGGTTTTGCTGAGAGGATTGAGATAAGAAAAAAAAAAAATTTTGGATGAGCACAATGTGGACATTACAAATGCAAAAGGAAAAGTGCACAGCCAAGGTGTGAGGGAAAAAGGACACACAGTCCACCTCCCTTGATGAGGAATTGGTGGAGAAATTCTCCTGAGTGGAGTAGGGGTGGAGCAGGACACATATGTGAAGGAGACAACAGATGACTCAGGTAATTTGTATTGTTTGAAATGAGAGTCGAACACATGCATTCAAGATGTGTTTAATCAATCGATTTAAATATTTAATAGTAATTTTAGCGACCATTAAACTATTTAATTGTAACTAATTGCATGACTTTCCATAGTTAACTTGTGAAAAATGGCAAATTAATTGCACATTTGTTTAATCTGTTCTAAATGTATCTTAAAAGGATACCATAAAATGTCTCACAACCAGCTGAGTGCACCCAGCCCCAGCATCTCCACCACATCTCAACTGGATATGGGTTAGAGTCAAATTAAATAAGACTTGTTTTATATGACTTAAGATATACACTAAAATATATTAATATTAAAATTGATACCCTGATTGTAATTGTCAGTGAATGGACCATTACCTCACCGTTGTTGTGGAATTTCGGCTCGCTTGACATTTAAGGAGTGATGAACAAGACTCAGAGACACTGCCACTCCAAGCCAATCAAAAATGGGCAAATAGGTGGAAGATATGTGGAGCCGAAGCGTCCAATTAGTTAAACAAGCCAAACTAGCTGGAAGCTACCAGGCTCTTGTTTAAACATAGAGATTAGCACATTTCATCTCAAGTTACTCACATTAGTTTTGCCATGGCTGTGGTTGCCCCAAAATGACCAATACTTAATTGTACATTAGCTGCAAGGTAGTGCTCAACAACTGCCACACTCACCAAATAAGTTATTTCTGTTATCCTGTAGCACCTTTTCCTTTCCCCATCACTTCTCTTTAGGGTCGTTAAGGAGCTAAAGTGACATTAGATACATTTCCATAATTTTAGCAGTTAATGTAGAGAGTTATTGTACATTACAGTGTTTTTTGACACCTCACACGTTTATCCCCCCAAAATAAAAAAAAAATATTATCAACTCCCAGTGTTTTCTTCCAGATTTTGAAGGAACTTGCTGTTATCTCACCAGCTCAAGCAGGTGGCTGTCATTTAGCACTAACAGAGTCACTTGTTAATCCAAAACACAGACCTCTGTCCCTCACTCTGGTCTTCAGTCCAATGAACCGCTCAGAAAGTCATATTATTTGTCTGATATGTGCATTAAAAATTCTCCAAAGGGCATTCTCCGTGCATACAACCATTTCCACGCAAACTTCGGCATTTATCAATTTGGACATGAGCAGAAGTTACGATCAGATCTCACGTCAGGTCTGAGCTCGTGTACGCAGATCTGAGTCTGTGGACTTGCGTTGCAGCACAGCAAAATCTGTCTGAGTCTGAAAATAATTATTAAACAAACCTGAGCTGTCATAAGCAGTCACATACAGTTAAAACCAGAAGTTTACATACACTATATAAAAAGACACATATGGTTTTTTTTCTCACTGTCTGACATGAAATCAGACAATCACTTTTCCTGTTTTAGGTCCGTTAGGATTACCAAAATTATTTCTATTAGCTAAATGCCAGAATAACGAGAGAAGGATTTTTTTAGACAATTTTTTATTACTTTCTTCAAAGTCAGAAGTTTACATACATTTCATTAGTATTTGGTACCATTGTCTTTAAACTGTATGACTTGGGTCAAACGTTTTGGATATCTTTCCACAAGCTTCTCACAATAGTTGGCAGGAATTTTGTCCCATTCCTCCTGACAGAACTGGTGTAACTGAGCCAAGTTTGTAGGCCGCCTTGCTCGCACATGCCTTTTCAGCTCTGCCCATACATTTTCAATAGGATTGAGATCAGGGCTTTGTGATGGCCACTGCAAAACATTGACTTTGTTATCCTTAAGCCACTTTGTAACCAGTTTGGCAGCATGCTTTGGGTCATTGTCCATTTGGAAGACCCATTTGTGCCCAAGCTTTAACTTCCTGGCTGATGTCTTGATATGTTGCTTCAGTATTTCCACATAATGTTCTTTCCTCATGATGCCATCTATTTTGTGAAGTGCACCAGTCCCTCCTGCAGCAAAACAACCCCACAACAGGATGCTGCCACCCCCGTATTTCACAGTTGGGATGGTGTTCTCAGGCTTGCAAGCTTCCCCCTTTTTCCTCCAAACGTAACAATGGTCATTATGGCCAAACAGTTCGATTTTAGTTTCGTCAGACCACAGGACATGTCTCCAAAAATTAAGGTCTTTGTCCCTGTGAGCATTTGCAAACTGTAATCTGGCTTTTTTATGTTTCTTTTGGAGTAATGGCTTCTTCCTGGCAGAGTGGCCTTTCAGCCCATGTCGATACAGTACTCGTTTCACTGTGGATAATGACACACTCTTACCAGCTTCAGCCAGCATCTTCACAAGGTCTTTTGCTTTTGTTCTTGGGTTGATATGCACATTTCTGACCAAAGCACATTCATCTCTGGGACACAGAACCCGTCTCCTTCCTGAGCGGTATGATGGCTGGACATTCCCATGGTGTTTATACTTGCATATAATTGTTTGAACAGATGAGCGTGGCAACTTCAGGCATCTGGAAATTGCACCCAAGGATGAACCAGACTTGTGCAAGTCCACAATTCTCTTCCTGATATCTTGGCTGATTTCTTTTGACTTTCCCATGATGTTACACAAAGAAGCAGTGTGTTTCAGGTGTGCCTTAAAATCCACAGGTGTGTCTCTAATTAACTCAAATGTTGTCAATAAACAATAAAATCAGAATCTTCCAAAGACATGACATCATCATCCGGGCTTTCCCAAATTGTTTAAAGGCATAGTAATCTTACTGTATGTAAACTTCTGACTTTGAAGAAAGTAATAAAAAAATGTCTAAAAAAATCCTTCTCTCATTATTCTGGCATTTTGCAAAAAGAAATAATTTTGGTTATCCTAACGGACCTAAAACAGGAAAAGTGATTGTCTGATTTCATGTCAGACAATGAGAAAAAAAAGCATATGTGTCTTTTTATATGTAAACTTCTGGTTTCAACTGTATTTAGAACAGATCGAAATGGATTCTTAAAACTAATAAAGCAAAATTTAAAAATTTAAATTAAAAAAAAGCCCACGTTTTTACTGATACCAATTTTTTGTAAAATAAAATATGACAGCTAATTAACGGAATACCTAATAACCCCGCTGGCAAACACTGCTACAGAGCAGGAATGGAGATTCAACAGTGCGCACACACACACATGGGTCACATTGGAGCGCTGCCTGTCCTAAGACCAATTCTGCGCTCAGATCTGCACCCGTTTTCACGCAAGATTGATAAATGAGGGCCAATAAATACAGCCCAGAGTTCAAGATCAGTGACTGCTGAGCAGACATTTTGTTGACTCCTGTCACTCAAAGTGGCCAGGCCCCTAATTATGATTAACTTTGAACCTTTATATAATTTATAATGTGTATAACAATTCAGGTATAGAGTCCAAAACAAATGCTGTGAACATTTTTATTTGTATATTTCTGCTATACGTTGGCCATTTTAATACGGACCTTTATGTGGATTGACTCGCTTTTCGATCCTCAAGTGGCCGTTAGAGGAACTGCAGTTTGTGGTACTTACGTTCTCGGAACCGCAGTTTCGAGCTTGGTAGTGGACATGATTTGATTATTTTGACAATAATTATTATAGCCATAGGGTGAATCAAACTGATGCAGTTGCATTGCCAACAGAATATTTTCTCAAGATCACCTACATTTTGGCAGAATCATAGCCCAATCCACGATAACTGTAAGTGAATGAGTGTGCGACCGATGACTGAAAAATATAGAAATGCTTTCTTTGTAGACATACATTTAGTGTTTATTTGCCGTTAGAAAATGAAAACAGTAGGAGCTGAAGCCATTTTTTTCTGCTATGTGGATTGACACTGTTGGACCCACTGGCCCCTTGAAAACTGCATCAGTGCACCAGAGGGAGATGTAAAAGACACGTCTGAAGTGGTAAATATGGCAGCTGTTCTTTCGCTTGCTGCAGGCTTTACTTGGTATTTTATTAGAGGATACACCAGCAACCAGTGTACTGTGCAGACCCACAAGCTGTGTGTGTATGAGTGTTGGTCTGCGTAAAGACAGAATACTTATAATCAGTGTGTTCACTAGTGTGCGTGTTTGTGTGTGTGTGTTACTCTGCCTTAATTCTAAATAACACCTGTGTCCCTGCCATTCTGAGATGAGCCCTAAGCCCAGAGATGAAATGCAGCCTAGCATGTCTACATACACGCAGAGACACGCACATACCCACACACAAACACACACAAACACACACACAGTCACACTGAGCATCCTCCTTGTGTGCACACATGCATAATGGCACATTGACACACCAGAGAAACAAAAAGTCCCCACCAGACAAGAGCACAGAGGCAGGTAGCCTGCCTGCCATGCCAAGTAGAGGATTACAGTGCAAATCAGAGGCTTACCTGGAGAGAGTGTAATGTAAAAAACAGACAATACACCATGATGACTATCTAGATACACACTAGGAGGGATGGTCAACATTTCTTTGTCAGAGCAACATGGGCACAACAGCAGAAAAAGATGAGTTTCTAGTAAGATAATCTTTTCCATCAGTAATATTTTTAAAGGAGTCATCACCTGGTTTTTTACATATCCAGTCCCTCTTGGATCGCTTTGGATCAATTCTTAAAACTTATTAGAAAAAATAAATAAAAAAAAAATCAAACATAGAGCTTGTTCTGACACTTTTTCATACCGCGACTTTCTCACGCGAGATTATGCGCGAGATTATGCGCGAGGTTTTGACCGGTGCGGATGTGCATTGTATTGATATGTAATGAGGCGCGCGTTGATTGGCCGCAGGAAGGACAGAGCCAGAATCGGGGGCACACAGACTCCAAAACATAAACAGCCCCCTGTCATGGCGCACACACTAAATGAAGAACCTTACGGAATTCAGGCATTTATGTACGAGCCGGAGTCGGAACCCGAACGGGAGACTGAAGAGGCAGAGACGGTGGAAGAGACACGTTTACAGCAGGATGTCTCTGAATGTTAAATTCTTTTTTTTTTTCTTCTTACTTTTCACACTCGTGTTTTACATGTAAGACCTGAGTTTTAATGCTGGTGGTCACAATGTATGGCGTGAAAATAACAGAGAAATAAGCAGATTCGGCGTGCTCACTCAAATTGCGATTTCCGGGTGATGACTCCTTTAACCAGTAACTAATGACTTTATACAAGACTGCTGGTTTTTGAGTCTGATTAGCCTACATTGTAGACAATTTCCATTCAGAAAAGGAAAACTGATGAACAACTAGAGCTGATTCTTTGGCATATTACAGTTTTTATTGATTGCTTTGATGCAACAGTCAACTCAAACTCCACATTTTCAAAACAGTTAACACACAGGCCGAAACAGTGGCACTCATGGTCGAAATTACTCATTTTGTTTGCAAAAGGCTCTAACCGTGCCAAAACATTTAAAATATGCAACAAAAGCTCATTTTGCTTTCAAACAACACAACTTGCAAACAAGTGTATGAGCTCTTCCAATCAACCATTACACAGTGGACAACAAAATACAAAATACAGCACTCAGTGCGAATCGGTGCACCATTGCTTGTCATTGTGGCCTATTACTCTACGTAACTTTCATGCCAGTGCCATTTGTTGTCAAATTTGCCTTATTGCAAATAATTGAATCCAGAATCAGAAATGCTTTGATGCATTTTTTTGATTCCATTGATTCTTTTTTTCGAACTGTGGCTGAAAACTGAAATACTGTAAATATAACACAAAATACATGGAAACCAAAATAGAATCTATTAGAGTATGAGAAAATAAGAAAGCTGGTAGTCTCATAGTCCACAAAACATTTCTGCAGCTTCACAGCAAGCATTTTCCTGAACAACTGACCTGTTTTAAAACATAGAAAAGAAGTTAAAGATATAAAATATTACAGTAAAGTAAAACAATCTATTACTGTAGAGTATAAGAAATAGACACTATTGATACTCAGTCTCTCCTGTCTTGACGATGGGGCCACATGGCCTCATCCACATCACATTCATTATCCTCCCTTGCAATGAACCAAGGGAAAAATCTTCTTGCATGCCATCCAACCTTGACATTCCTCTGCACCTATTTTTCACTCTCATCTGCCTTAGACCTCTTCAATCCATGTTGGCAAAGAACAACACAGCCGCTGCACTTTTTAAGGCCTGCAGACTGATTGCTCATTGAAGATTTGTGTTTAGGCGTGTCAAACAGGTGCTTTAGTGATTTCATACTGATGTAGGTAGTTTCTAATAGTTAGAAACAGATGGTTTCTGTTTGGCTACAGTAGCTAAAACAATGGAGTTTGTTTGCTTGAATGACATCTGTGTTAACTGTTCTGCAAAAAGGGTGGGGAAAATGTGTCAATCCAATGAGAAAGGGTTAACACAAGAGGTGTCTTGTGCTCTGCTGAGACAGTGATGATGAAAACCAAGTGGATCCCAGTTTGTTTAAGCAGGTCAAAGCGATCAATAAAAAGTGTAATTTATCCAGTCTAAGAAAAATGAACTCACTTTGTAAATCAACATTTGTAACACATATTCAGCACATATATTGAGGCTTTTGTACTCAACTGGAAAATAAGTATGATGGCAAAACAAGAGTGTGCTATATTGAGATTATTTGGCCTATGCCACCAAACTACGTATGACTCTTTAAGACTTCTGAGCACTTTCTTAATACAAAATATTTAAATAAACACAAATTGCACTACTGGAGTCACTTTAAGTTAATTTACAGTTTTTTTCAATCGCTAACAAGCGCTTACCCATACTTCAGATACTTGTTCTAAACTCTTAACACACCTACAAAACACAATTGGCCAAATGGATAATTTTCTTCTCAAAAACACATTTTGTCAAATATATACTAACTCCTCATTTCAAAATAGAACACATCTTTCTCTGCACACACTATCTTTACCAAAACACTGGAAATCTGACTCAAAGTGAAATTATTCTGTCAAAGAATAACACTTGTTTTCACTTCACAAGGTACATGCAGTCAATCGAAGTACACCAGGTTTCAAAATACTGGCTATTGTTGACATTACAAAAACTGCATAGACTTTTATGTTTCAGTTTTACAGGTATTTGCATGCAAAACATGCAGTCCACCGTTTTTACATTAAATTTCTTCGTTGGGAACTGTATGTCCACATGTAATGTTCACATTCAAAAGCATTCCAGTAAAAAGCAAATAATTTTTTTTTTTCCTTTACTGTTTACTACAGGAGGTACAGTAGAAATACTGTTTACAATATGATAGAACAGAAAAAGTTTTACAGTATTGCTTACAGTGAACAAAATATCCATGAAACACACAAGAGCATTCTGAACAAAAAAACAACAACAAAAACCCAGATGAAAAGGGGGGGAACTAAAAAAAGCACACAATTACTGTATCTAACCTCTGCGATCTTCAGGGTTAGGCCACATGTTTTCATCAACATTGCATCTGATATTATCCAAGGCGATGCACCTGGGATAAAACCGCTTGGTATGTCGGATCCACCCTTGGCAATCATCAACTGTGATGTCCCTGCAGCCAGCATCCATGGCCTCAAAGAGGGACATCTGATCATGTGGCTGATGGTCGTAAACCTTCCACCTCCATGCAGAAAAGAACTCCTCTATGGGGTTGAGGAAAGGTGAAAAGGGTGGAAGGAAGAGACGTACCAGTCTTGGGTGGACTTCAAACCATGTTGTTATTGCTTGCGAATGATGGAAAGCCACATTGTCCCAGGTGATTACAAAGGTCCTCATGTTTTCACCCTCCTGATCCTGCTCTGGAACCAGGCGCTGGTGGAGATCATTAAGAAAGGCAAGGAGGCGCTCAGTATTGTGGGTCCAACCTGACATCTGTGAAGCAGTAATCCTGCATTTGCAATTGCTGCACACATGGTAATGTTTGCCCCTCTCTGTCCTGGCACATCAACTGTGGCCCTTTTTCCAATTACATTTCGTCCATGTTGACGCCTTTTGGCCAGATTCAGATTCAGATTCAGAATACTTTATTGATCCCCGGGGGGAAATTGTTTAAATCCTGCCTCATCTATGTATATGAATTCATGAGGGGCCTGGTTGGCCTCCAATTCCATAACTCGATAAAAACAAAGTTTATTTAAATCTCATTACTGTATGCCATACTGTACTGTAACCTATTACTGTGTAGATTACCTACTTGCAAAGTGCAAAGCTTATAGAACTGGACATTGAATTGAATATACAGTACTATACCTGGATATATTGTAATCATAGCTCCTTGACTCTCTCACTGTTCCTCTCAAAGGGAACAATGTAGAGCTGCTTCATCCGCACTCTGTGTTTGGACAATGTCCGCATAATGGTTGTGAGGCTGATGCTATCGATATTGTCAATATCTCATGGTCCTCCACAATTCTAGTTTGAATTTCATGCAGTTTTATTGCATCATTTGCAACAACCATTTCTACAATGGCAAGCTCTTGATCATTATTGAGGAGCTTTCCTCTTCTCTTAGAGGGACGTTGCATTTTTTAGAGGGACAAAAAAATCAACATATGCGTTACTGTATTTTCTCTAAGACATATACATTGCATTCGTTTGATTCTCTGTGGATGGAAAAATCCCATCTCAGTACAACAGGTGCTGTCGTGTGACACATAGCGACGGTTATGCATGTATATCTTTGGCATGCTATATAAAACCACACACTGGGAAAGCGTAAAAGAGCAAAAGCAGTTTAAAGAAGGGTCGTTGTTGCAGCAATAGTGTACAATATCTAATTTAAAAGGACTAGTGTGTGATACTGTTCAAAAGAAAAGACTCTAAAAGAATATGTATCAAAATTAAAACATCTTTCATACAGGTTTGCCAATATTGTAAATAATTTAATTTAAATTTAAACAAGACAAGGAGGACCAATTAGATAGATATAAGGGTAAAGAGAGAGAAAATGATGGAAGACAGTGAAAGAGCAAGATAAGAGACACAGAGGACAGAAAGAGGAACAGAGAGGCTGAAAGCATGGCTTCTTGCTGATTTCCTTTAACCCAATCCTGGAAAGAACAAATGTTTGTAATGTGTACTGTGTGTGTGTGTGTGTGTGTGACAGTATTGTGCCACCTACTGCTGTGATGCTGCATTTTAAACAGAGGCACTATCAATAAGCAATGACAATTCCAACAAATGGTAAAATGAACACACACACACACACACACACACAGACACACACATACACATACAGAGAGAGAGAGAGAGAGAGAGAGGAATGTCTTCTAAAACTGTCAGATGCACATTGTGAAGAGTGCTTGTTAAAACCAGGCAACTTGTAGCCCTCCTAGTTATCTTGTTTGTGTATATTTCTGTCATGATCAATTTTGTAACCATAATAGGAGAGGACACTCTGAATACAAAGAGAAAAGTAGACAGAGAAAGAGAGGTACAACTGGTACAACTTCACCTTCTATTGAGGTGCATGGAGAAGAAACTTCTGAAGGCCCTCCTCTCCTCACACTCCGGCCATCGCACCATCCTCATCCTCCTCGACCTCACCGCTGCTTTAGACACCATTAACCACACCATTATCCTCTCCCGCCTTGAATCATCCCTCAGCATCACTGGCACTGCACTTTCCTGGCTCAAACCCTACCTCACAAACCGTCAACAATTCATCCACATCAACAAATGGACCTCCTCCACTGTTGCTCTGTCCCAAGGCGTCTCCCAGGGTTCGGTGCTTGTTCCTCTCCTCTTCATACTCTACATGTTCCCCCTTAGCAACATCATTCGCCACCATGGTCTCCACTTCCACTGCTATGCTGATGATGTCCAGCTTTATATCTCCACCAAATCCATCACCCCGGCCACTCACTCCAGTCTCTCCATCTGCCTCACCAACATCAAATCCTGGATGCAGACCAACTTACTCAAACTCAACTGTGACAAATCAGACCTTATCATTATCGGCCCCAAATCCCTCACCAAAACCACAGACAGTTTCCGCCACACCATTGACAACTCCACCCTGTCTCCATCCCCCCATAGTCGCAACCTCGGAGTCATCTTTGACAATAACCTTTGAACATCACATCAACCAGATCACCAGAACTGCCTTCTTCCATCTCAAGGACATTGCCCGACTCCGCTCATCACTCTCCTCCTCTGCTGCCGAAACCCTCATCCACGCCTTCATCACCTCCAGAATCGACTACTGCAACAGCTTCCTCTATGGCACACCATCCAACACTCTAAATAAACTACAGTACATCCAAAACTCTGCTGCACGTCAGCTTACTCACACCCACACCCCCACCCATGATCACATCACTCCTGTCATCCAGAACCTCCACTGGCTCCCATTTCCACAGCATATTCAGTTTAAAATCCTCCTCCTCACACACAAAGCCCTCCATAACCAGGCCCCTTCCTACCTCACTGACTTGCTCCACTGACAATCCATCCCGCAGCCTCCGCTCATCTGATGCAAACCTCCTGACTCCACCTCCCAGGACCAAGCAAACCTGGGGAGACAGAGCCTTCTCTGTAGCTGCCCCCACCCTCTGGAACTCTCTCCCCACACACATCCGTGACTGTACCGACCCTCAAACATTCAAATCACGGACAAAACCACACCTTTTTAAAATGGCTTTTAAAGTTTAGCTCAGTTTAATGTGTTTTTAGTATACTCTTTTCTATTGTTTTGCTGATTTGATGTTCGTTTTCTGTACAGTGTCTTTGAGTATTTAGAAAAGCGCTTTTAAATAAAATGTATTATTATTATCATTATTAAAGCTGAAACGTGTCACTCTGACAGCAAAGTTGTCATTTGTGATTTTAAGAATTCCATTGGGGTTTATTGGTATTTGACAACCTGGTATCGAGACTCAACTATCTTTCTTTTGTGTCTGCTCTATTGACTTTATTCATCAGCGGTGTGTTTTACAAAGTCACTCAAAAGTACGAACATCTTAAAATATAATTTTAAAAACAATATGTTATTCATGAACTGAATGGTCTACATTAAAAGTTAGCCAGGACCTTAATAGACCAACTAAAGCTGTTGAGTGCCTATCACAGTCAGTCAAAGTCAGTTTTGGAAAAGTCAGAGGATCACCTACATTACTGGGCTTTGTCCATAGTGGTCCAAGAAAATTCACAACAAACTTGGTGATGGTTCAGACATGCATTACTTGCAATGCAAGGAAAAGCTCATAGAGCAAAAAATGGTTAGCCACCATCCATTGGTTAGCATGAATCTGCTGACATTTTCCACTTGAGAATATACATGTACACGGGTACTTCTTCAAACAAAGCGTTTTATATGCATTTCAGCATTTTAGGTCACTGAAAACTGAGCTTTTGGAAAAGTAGGCCAACATGGCCTTACGGTAGAGTTTACATCGCCAACTACTAATTTGGTGTGCGCTTGACAGCCTGTGTTTGCATGTGGATGGGATTTTTTTTTCAAAACCAGAGGAGGATGAAAGTGCATTATTAAAATGCACATGTATTTGTGGACTAGGCTGTAGACCAGACACCATGGGGTAACAAAAATACTGGGAGTTATATTCTGAGTACCACAAAATATTCAACTTTTATGTAAATTCAGCAAATTTTTTCTGATACCTTTTCATGGACTAAAGAATAGGGCCTTATGTTGTCACTGTTACTGTGCTCGTAATCATTAGGCTGTACCACAAGTGGATGACAATTCTTGTTCCTGTGTTTTACCGTTTAAGCTATAAAGACAGAGTCATACTTAAAATTAGAGACATAAGTTTAATGGTGATTTTCACTCTTTTCAACACCTTTCAGAGAATGCACTAGACGTCGTACACACACATGCACACTTACACTCACACACACGGTCACAATAAGATACAGAATGCACTGTACTGGTAATTTGAATTTTTCAGTCGGTTCGTCAGAGAAAGGCCTCACAGGATCTGAGCTGTCAAAGTGTGTAATGGGCAGGAATGACTCTAGACTCCCTGCTGAATCCACTACTGGGCATAGACTGATTAAATGTTCTTTTTTCATATCCTCCCACACTCTATTTAGTTTTATGTTTTTGAATTACAGTATTATAATTCTGTTTTTTGCCTGTTTGTCAGACAAGTATATTTATGCTGTTGCAATGCTAGCTATTTAGCAAGTATTGGCAAACGCCTGATATCAGGAAGTGCAAGGGTTTATTCCCTCTCGAAAGGTATCTCAGTCAACATCATGTCAGAGCAATTTTAATGTCTATTTTGGCATAACCGACCCTGGTTCGATTCCGGCTGGAGGTCCTTTGCTGCATGTTGCATCCCCCTCTCTCTCCCATATTTCCTGTCTGTCTACTGCTTAATAAAGGTGTCTATGCCAAAAAAAATCTTGATGCATATCGATGCAGTTATTTTCTGACAATCAAATAATTGCTTTATATTTTTTTGTAATAAACTTTTTGGTAATTTATAACACAATACGTTTTTGTGAACTCTTTATTTGTTTCGTTTGCTAGAGCCACAATCCACTTGGCCGAGTTGCCCAGTACTGTGCTGAAGCACGATTGTCCCTCCTCCCCAGTCCCCGCTGGCCTGCACTCACATTGCTCCGGCTGCAACCAGGCTTGAGCACGATTACCTCTGGTACATACATCATCACTTTGCAGCGAGCGTTATGGTTACATGACTTTACTGACTTTTTTGTGGCTTAATTTGTGTCGTTTTGGTCATCGACACCCTCTCTTATTCCTGGATTTCTTGATTATGGAAGGTTTGGGTTTACATCTACCCATGCTTGCGGTCATGCATGAGCAACTGTACCGTGCTAAAGCACACCTCTTCCAACTGTGCCAGATAAACTGGTCTTTTGGGGTAAAAAATACTTGGTACAGATTGCCTAGTGTGAGTATGCACTTAATCTGTAAAGTGGCCAAGTAACTAAAGCTGCAAGATAAGTGTACTGAGGTAAAATCAGTTTTTCCCTCTGAAATATTGTGGAGTAGACACAGAAAATGGTCTAAATTAATATACAAGTGCCTCAAATTTGTACTTATGTACAAGTAATTGACTACCCTACAGGATATAAAGTAAAATAGTCACAACTAGATTCACCTCATACAGCAGGTGTTTTGGACTTTCAGACCATCAGGGCCCTCTGCATCTTTCGACAATCCAACCTAACCTTTTGGATTGCCCCAGGGAGGAATACAAAACAATGTCATGTGCATTTTCTTCATGGAAAGTTCACTCACGTCTTGGTCGGAGGGCTGACCGTCACAGAGATTTTTTTTCATCACAAACATTATGTGAGTTAAAGTTTTTTGCAGTTGAGAGACGTTGTTTTTCAGGCAGAAATGTGACGAAGAGTCAGTAGGACAGGCGGGAGGAGGGACGCTTCTCCAGGTACAGCTGCAGTATTTTTTCCTCATATAAGTCGCCAAAGACAGTTACAGTTACTATGTTACCTTAGTTTGGTTCTATAATGTTGCTTTGTGGGACATTTATCTTTATTTAGTTGAGTGTAGGACCTGTGCAGTTAACAGACCATCAGATAGACACGCCCTCACTATGCGCAGCCGGCTCATCTATTCACACTGGTTCAGTTTCCAAATACTGCGTCTCTGATACTATCAGGCGAGTATCATATACAGAAGTTATTGAAATGTTACATAAATAAAATGTTTAATTAATAAAAAAAATAAAAAAAATCGAGGTTTGTATCGAACCGTGGGTCAAAAATCGTGATACAAACCAAATCGTGAGTTTGGTGTATCGTTACAGTCCTATACCCAGTGATGTGCAGTCGCCCCCCCTTGTGGCCCAATTGTTGAAAAATGTGCGCCAAAGTGCCCTCATGGGAGCCAAAACGTGCGCTAAAGTGCCCTCATGGGAGCCAAAACTTGTGCTAAAGTGCCCTCTTGGGAGTCAAAAAGCATGCCAAAGTGCCCTCTTGGTTGGCAAAACACACTAAGCTGCCCCCTTGGCTGGTTAAAACATGATAAACTGCTCTCTTGGGAGCCAAAACACACGCTAAAGTGCCCTCTTGGGAGCCAAAACGCGCGCTAAAGTGCCCTTCTTTTTGCCCCTGCCCTTCAAAAAGTCTGCGCACGCCACTGCCTATACCTTATATATTTTTTCCCCTTGTCAAATTATCCAGATAAGGCTTTTAGGCTTTTAAATGTGTTAAATAGACCTAACTGTGAAGACTTAAATTTTAAATTTCTAGGACTTCTGAAAAGTGGCCCAAGTCCCACTCACTGAACTCATATTTTGAACAAATTGAAATAGAACAGACAACAAAATGAAAACGAAAAAATGGCACTGATGCGTGACTGTTGCCATGGCTGCAGTACTAATCTACACTAGACAAAGAATGGTGCAGTTATAATGTAAGCCTGGAATCATCACTATTATTTGTGGTAATAATATGAGATTTAGATAGCTGTTGGCCTGGCAACCACTATACAGTTTAGCAGTATAGGACAGATGGAGGATGATGGACTTTCAACCATAATTGTCGTTGCAATATTTCTGCAAGATGGAATCCTGTTAACAGCAGCAATATCTGATAAGGGGGACCACTAACTCATCAACATGGCTGCTTATCCATTTTGGCATCCTTGGCTAAACGTCTGTCTATTTGGAGTCCTTGGCATCAAGACGTTTCAGAAGTTTTGTTAATGCTGCAGCCTGTGCTGTAAAGTGCCTGTGGATGAAAGTGTTTTTTTGATAAAAGGCATGCTGTGCCTGTGAAGTAGGCTAGTTAGTAGTTAGCCAGCATCCTGGCTCAGTGTGTTCCCAGTTACCATAACCTGCTAGCTCAGTATGTCTCCTTCAGCACCTTGACTCTGTGCTAATTGGGACAAACCCCCTGTAGTGTGACCCGCAAAGGAGCCGTACTGGTGTATGTGTTTGTGTGCGCGTGTAAGTCACACAATATGAGCTGCAAGAAACACAGAGAAAGATGGTGTTAGCATCCATTATCCTCACATCTCGTGTTTCCTTCTATTTTTTCTCTTGTCTGATTACTTTCCCCATACAACCAAAGGCTAATTGTGCGATTATTAGTCTACATATTAGCCTAGGTATGATAAATGCTAGGATTTTGCCACAAAACCAAAGGTTACCTAACCCAGAGAAAAGTTCCAAATCATAGTTACTATGTGTGTGCTGCCAAGGAAGGATTCCTGCTGTTTCTCAACCCCTGTGCTGAGCGATGCAGTGGTTTTAATGTGTGCATGTAAGTGTGTGTTTGTGGTGTGGGGTATCATTTATTAATGTTGTTGCATCCTTGAACCAATTTCTTCACAGAAGCAGACATCATGCTGGGTATCACACCAACACACCCTCCCATGTCCTTGGCGACGGTAGTTCAATAATCTTCTCCTTCCACTCGTCTTTCCTCTTCTCCTCACCCTTCTTTAAACCTTTTAATGTTGTTGTCATTTAGTCTTAGATGAACTTTTACTCTGGATAAAGCTCAATTGATTTTTTTTTTAATTTAAATAGTGATAAACCCTTTAATCAGGAAGTCTCTAAACTAGTTTCTGAATGATTAGATTCATAAGATTTTGTTTTTTTAAATAATGTATTGTTTCCTAATCTTTTCAAAGTTTACTGTTGTATAGGCATGTGATTTACTGTGTGAAGTTGAACAATGGCCTAATGTGTTAGCACGATTAAAAAAAGTACATGTTGCCATTTCAGCTTCACTGCTTGAAAAAATGAATTTGAACACATTTCTACCACCACATTCAAATTTGTATAAATAAACAGGTATACTGTTTGTATAGCCTGTTTCCCAAGCAGAGATGGACAGAGTACTCGACCCCAGTACTTGAATAAAAGTACAAATACTACTGGTCAAAATTTACTCCGTTACAAGTAAAAGTAGCTCAGTCAACATGTTACTCGAGTAAGAGTAAAAAAGTACTTGCTTTTAAAGGTACTTAAGTATCCAAAAGTACATGCTTTTAAATTTACTTTAAGTAAGAGTAAGAGTAAATTTCTTATTTTTCACATCAATGAATTACTATAATTTTTTCTAAATGAATTTAAGGACCTTTTAACTCTTGTTTCTGAGAATTAACTCTTTGAAACCACCTGCACTGATGTGCTTGCTTTTAGAACCACAATGTTATATAAAGCCTGCAGAAACACCTATAAAAACAAATAAAATGAATGGGATCACAGGAGGACAGCACAGTGATGTTGCAGATGCAGATGTTTATTAACAATCATTAAAACTGTAACCAAATGAACCTGCACCGTCCAACTAACTCTCTATCATTTAGCTAAGTTGGGAACTGGAACCCCCTCAAAGACCAATGTTGTCCCCAGACCACTGGTTGAGAATCACTGCTTTCCAAAAACTACATCTGATGCAGCCATTGTCGCGGTTTTGTGTTGACAAACGCAGTCGAGAGCGAGGCTACTTTGGTGGTTTCCTTATGGGGATGACGTATTTCCGCTTTTACGTAGATCCCAGTGGAGAGCGTGCACTGTGATAGGTTTCCTTCTTTGACAAACACAGCTTGTGTCCAATAGTATTTTAGAAAAAAAAGAGCAGACCTGAAAGTAACGAGTACTTTTCAGCCTTCCTAGAAATTAACTCGAGTAAAAGTAAAAATATTTGTCTTGGAAATGTATTCAAGTAAGAGTAATAAGTACCAAAGAAATCTAATACTCAAGTAAAGTACAAATCCTCTGGATATGTACTTAAGTACAGTACTCAAGTAAATTTACTCCGTTACTGTCCACCACTGTTCCCAAGTCTACATGATCATATTAGAAGGACAGCGACAGTTGGTCCACCACTCCAGACTTAAACATTATAACAACTGTTGGATGAATAGACACTTTTCAACCAGCACGACCATGGTTTATAACCAACTGTCCACATTCCAGCCAGCCTCAGCTCTGTACTTTGTGTTAAGGTCTGAAATTCGGTACTGGTGTCCCACGTTACATTATTATTTGGACTTGACTCTCTTTGTAATAACAACAATGTCATTTCAGTTTTCAAAAGTAAATCAACAAAAACACCAGCATTGCTTTTTTTATTTCTTAATAAAATGTCTCATTGACAGTTAGCTGAAAATATAGCTTAAATAATGCTTCTTTTAGCTGTTTCAGGAGTCGTGTTAAGTCACTGCTGCTATAAATTGTCTTCTACTCAAGAAGTCTTAGTTAGCGACACAACTTGAAGCAGGTGGCCCTGTTGTAATGGAGACATTAATCTCATGTGCCAAGTCAAACGAGTCAAGCCAAGCTAGCACATCTGAAAATGCCCTTCAGTTAAACAGCGGCATCTGTGTCACTGCTCTGTTTGACAGTCGGTCCCGTCTTGTGTTCAGCTTCAGAACTTACTGAGCTGGTATCGTGATGATAAAAATTAATCATTGTAAAACTCATTTGGTTGCATTCTGTTGCTTAATTTTTTTCTACTGTAAGTTTTAAAGTTAATACTGGATCACAGTTTAAATGTAAGTTTAAAATTTGGTGCAACATAATTTAATCTTAAACCATCTAAACAGAATGTTATCTCTTCACCTGTAGGGTGGAGAGTTTAGAGGGTGAAGAGTAACTCTGCAGGGCTGCAGGCTACATATGTGGGCAGATTGTTAAACATACAGGCAGCTACATCTGCAGCTGGAGAACTGAAAGCAAAGCAAGAAATATGAAAGCACTAGAAGCTAGAAACAGAAAGGATGTCTAAACAACAAAAGACCATAACATACATGCACTCTGAGCTCCTTAGCATGGCTGAACCAAAAAATAGGGTTGTTAGTGCAAAAAAGTGATCACCACTAGTTTTCAGTCTACACTTGAATGTCAAAAGTATGCTTTAATAATCCTTGAATCCATATCATGTCTAGACTCAAACTTGAGGATTGCAATGAAATTGTTCTGAGGCATCTAAAGGCATACTTCATACTGTGGGAGCAATGAAGAATTTGAATAATGACAGAGTGTGAATATAAAGTGCTTAAGCAAAGGTTTTGGTATGTGAAAGCATTTCACTGCAACATTTGATGCTTTAGCATTTTAATTGCTTACATTGCACACATTTTTTTTCAGATGTATTAAAAAAACAGTAGTCTTATACCTAAATAGGAGATACTTAATTGAACAGTGTAAATTGATTTTTAATGTTGTCTATTTTATTTCAAAACTTGGGAATAAATTATAAAAAGGAGTAAATAGTGGGAACAATCGGGCAGGAGGAATGAAGGTGGAAAATGCAAAACATAAAATGGATGTTGTGGATAAAAATCCAATAACACAGATATTAAGTGGATATGAAAATCTGACAAATATAAGATGCAAATGGAACCAGTTTCTTGGAACCATCACTGACAGCTCTCTGTGTGTCTGGGTTTCTTTTCTGTGAGAGCAAGTGGAGGAGAGGTTGTTATAGAAACAGAAAGGTGGTGAGGTTGATTCAGGCCATCAAAACTCCATCTACACATTGTCAACTGAATGACAATGAAGCACTTTTACAGCATTTATATTATAGAAGAAAAAAAGAAAATAAGTGTCTTCTCCAGTGTCAGTGAAAATGATTGCAACTGTATATTGTAAGGTCATAACTAAAGCCAGTTGGGTCAACGACCCACAATTGTCCCTAACAACTCTGTAACTCAGAGCTCACGCAGGTCCTTTATGACTCTGTAAGGACACTCCCACATGCCTGCCATCTCCCCCAAGTTAGTTAGAACTGCAAAAAGCCTCTTGGATGAGGGTTAGGCTTAGCCACCAAGAAACTGAAACAAGTCCAATTGCCTAAGATGCAGCACTAAGAATTCATTGCTACTAGTTCTCTGATGTTGGTTTGGTGAGTCTGGGCTGATTGTGATTTATAATTAGTACTATTAAAAAAGTACAGCTATCATAAATAATGAATATAATGTCTATAACAGTTTTATAAGTTGTAACCAATAAAAAGAAAACAGTGTTGAATTCATGTGTTGCATTTTGGTGAACTGGTGAATTCTTGGTTTATGTTTGGAAAGACTGGCAACTTTTGAATAAGGTGTTTTTTACAATGATCATATTACAGTTTCTATGAACAGAGTCTGGTGAATTTGCCAGGATTGAGGTAGTTACTGTTTCTGGTTAAACAACAATTTTACTCAAACAAAAATCTTTATGCATGTGTGGATCATTTCAGGAATTTCACAAAATGAAACTAAGAAAACATTTCAGTTACGTTTCAGTTGCCCATAAGGATTATATAGCAGCCACTGCAGCCTGTGTTGTGGCCACCAGCTGAGATGACCTACTGAGCCAAAGCTTAGCCTGCTGATGAAATCATCATTACCAGTCAGTCTCACACCAATCACAGCTATTCCAACTTCAAGGCAGTCCATTTAAATATAGCCCCCATGTAAATATACATTATTATAACAGCATAAGTATTGTCTTTCTTATGGCTTCCTTATGGGATTTCTGCATTGCACTCCCTGTTTTGGCTTAGCATGCTGCTGGGTCAATTCAGGGAGCATCTTAGGAGCTCAGCCGTCAGCGCTAAGTATAACTGTATTCCATTTGTTGCATTAATGGTTATATGTATATATAATAATAATAACAATAATAATAATAATAATAATAATAATAATAATAATAATAATAATAATAATAATAATAATTTGTATATATATATGCTGTAAATATTATTTCTACTTGAACTTTCACTATGAAGATTTAGTAGTAGTAGTAGTCTATCAACCTTGCATGTGCTGTCTTGATTTTCCAAATGTTATTTTTCACATTTTAAATTAGAGTGATCATTGCATCAATTTGGTCACAGAAACTTTGGCCCGTGCAGCACTGAGTCACCTCATGTGTCTTTGAAACCTCTCCTGGTAAAACATGCTGATTGCCAGACCTCTGCTAACTGCTAACAATTGCTGTTAAATGTCATTCAACCTAGCACTGTAGCAGAATAACTTTAAAGTCTTTTTTTCATTTCTTGTAAAGTCAAAGAAAAATCCTTTCAGAATTTTTCCCAAGCCCAAAGACAACAATAGAAAATTAGCTTATTCATCATAGTGGCATGGAGCTGAATAGTACCATTGTTAATTTTCATTCATACTTCCCTCACCAGACAAAAGGTTGCTCTTTCACTTTACTCCCTCCAGCAATAACAAGCAGTGAGGGACTTATGAAGGAGCAGTGTAACTTTCCTAAGTGGTTGGATTGTGGATAGGAGTGTTTGATGGGTAAATTGGGAGCTGTGGGGGCTGGAGACACCACAGCCTTGAGTCTCAGTGCCACGCCAATGCCGAACAAACTGTAATTGGCACCAAATAGAGACACCCAACTGTAACCCATAAGGAGAGTCAGAGAAGGAAAGGAACAGAGCAGCCTGAATTACAAGATGGTAAGACCAAGGAGGGATCTGCTACTGTGACGACTATGAACCAAATCTCTCTCCTCTCTGTTGTGCCTCTTCTGTTTTCTTTCCTTTCCATCTGCCTCTCCTTCTTTCTTCCAAATCTCTCTATTATTCTCTATTTTATTTCAGTATTTTCTGATCTAATTATTTTCCATCCTCCAGCTCTCCAGCTTGAATAGCCTGTCTTCAATTTCTACTTTCCTTAAACTCAAACTCAATCGTCCTCCCAGTATCTTTTTTATCTATTTTCTTTGCTGTTTTTATTTCTCTTTCCAGTTCTATCATTCTAATATTACTATTATTATTATTTTTCTTGTATTTATGATTCCTCCTATCTCTGCCTCCCTGGTGGTATATCAGTGTGTTGAGTGTTCATCTGTCATCCCATCATTGAGTGCTCCTATTGGTAAGGTTGTATGTATAGAACCGGGATAGAAAACATAATGGCAGTGGAACAATTTTGCTGGATTGAACTTTGTTTCTAGTTGGTGTCACTTGTCAGCACTACAAAGACTTTGTGCAGTGTTGGTAGAACAGTTTTAAAGTGTGTTTGGTATTGTTGTTTTGCACCTACAGACCATAGAGGATTCCTTGTATGTGTAAGCTTACTAGAAACTAAAAGCAATTCTGATTCTGAGTCTGATTAATGAAGATAGGTTGCTTCTAGTATGTGAGCTGATTGAGACAGCTCTTGTAATTGTAGCTGGCATTAGGTTTTGGGGTTTTCTGTCTGTCCCTCCATCCCATTCTTATGAATGTCATACCTCATGAACACCTGAATGGGTTTGTTATCATTGCTATTTGTTGTTTGTTTGTTTTTACACATTTGGCCACTGGACTTAAGGATGAACCAATTGGACTTGGATGGTCAAAGGTCAAGGTCATCGTAACCTCACAAAGCACATTTTTGGGCATTACTCAACAATTTATATGATAATACATGCACAATGTTACACACATGGCTAATATAATTAAATGATAAACTTATGACATTTTATAACCAAAAGGTCAATTTCATACTTGTTAACTTCCCTTTTCTGTCTTGCACCTAGCCACAGGCTCACTGACTCATACTGGAGATGTAGCTGTTGATTAATTCTCATTTGGTGTTAAATGAGAATTTATTGGAGCAGGGCACTGTATATGGAATTAATTTGAAATAAACATGTGTGTCTATTTTCTCTCTCTCTCCCTTTTATGGCCTGTGTAGCAGCCATGTTATATGCATAGATATACGTATATATACCAAAAATGATTTTGCAGCCTCAAAAAAAAATTTATCGTTTTTGAAGATGTCACTCAATTTAACATTACAGGCAGAGTGGCGACCAACAGGTATATAAGTGATATGTAGCCAATCCCCAACCATTACATTTGCTAGCAGTGTTAGCATGTGCTGTTGTGATGCCATCAAAGGGCTATTCTTTTTTAATATTTATTTTCTTTATTGGGTTCAATAAGCAAGATTTGTTAATTCCCATTTTATAACTGTACTTTCTATAAAAAAAAGGCCCAAAAATGGATTTTTAGAGGAGTGCAGTTTTCTATTTACTAGTAAAGATTTTAGATTAACTTTAACATGCCCAGTTGGGTGTCTGTGTTGTGACTTAAACCTGCCTCCCAACGGGAAAATTGATAAACCAGTCAGCACAATTAACGTGGCGAGGGATGGGTGGTTGTGTGTTCTTTGTACAGATCTGCAGAGACCTGTGCATTTGTAGTATGTAGTAGATAGAATACGGGTAAGGGAGAGGGGCAATGATGGCCCTCTGTGATGTTCTGTAGGTAAAGGAAAGCAGTTTAGAAGAGCATTCCTTTGAATTTCTCAGGAGCATCAGTAAGGTGAGCTTAATTCTATGAAGGTGCTGGGGAGGAAAAGAGAATAAAGGAAGGTAATCCAAAAGTTTAAATCACTGCATCACAGCGTTCTCTCATTCCTTTGTTCTCTTTTATTTCTCCACATGGCAGGGCGCCTGGTGATGAGCAACAGCTTTAATGTTAGGTTGGGTCAGGTCTCAACAAACCTTACTCTGTATTAAGAGAATGTTCAGTCAGCGGCCCTGTTTGTTTATAAAGCATCCATCTCAGTGTTTGAGCTACATTTTTTGGTTTTCTCAGTTCAGTACTTCTAGCAGTGAGATGTTCTCATCTTGAAAAGCACCATTCTTGAAGAAGTTCATATTATTTACTGTATTTATTGTAATGCAGTCCCATTCATACTAAACACAGACGAAATATTACATAGGGATGACAACAAAGTGCGTGCATGTGGTTATGTTTAAACTTTATATATTAATTTGATACTTGTAAGCCACTTACTCTTCTAAAGTTCAATCCCTTAAAGGATAACTTTGGTCGATTTCAACATGCAGCTTTATCGCTCAAGCTACCCTGGACTTGCCAGTACCGAAAACGCGAACACTTTTGGTCCAACCCTTACAGGGCTCCTTGAACGGAGAGTTAGCATTGACAGCTAACAGCATGGGGTCAGGACTTTACACTGTGTTTTAAGCATCTTAACATGCTCCAAATCTCACCCCAAAAGTTAAGCAACATCAGCAGACACCTTACAACACAGCACTGTAGCGTGTATGACTCAAAATTAATAAAAAAGTGGTAAAACAGTGTGTTTGTGCAAGCAGCTACATACCGGTTTGTTGACATCCCTGTCTTCCGGTAGTCCGAATTAGTCAATCCATCGAGCGTGCGCTTACTGGCAGAGACGGAAACTTGAATTTTGCGGACAGAAATGTATTCCAGCATTTTCGTTTTTCTGTTCATAAAGTACATGTCCATGTTACAAGCTGTCATGAGCCATGAGCCTTACATTAGCCTGTTATGAGTCTATTCGCTCTGCACTGAGAGCTAGCTTGTCTGTGCATGATCGTAGCTCGTACAGAGAGGGGCCTCGTCAGTGGCGAGCGAAGCTGTTTCCGAAATAGTCACAATTGAGAGCTTGTCTGATGTCGAAGTGGAAGACATCGACGACAAATCTTTTGAATTTGACGGTAGACCATATTTTGTTCATCACTGACTCTCTGCTCTGCTCTCCTCTCTGCAAGAACCATGGGCATGCGCAGACAAGCTAGCTCTCGGTTCAGAGCGAATAGACTCAAAACAGGCTATTGTAAGTCTCATGGCTCATGAGAGGCTGTAACATGGACATGTGCGTTATGAACAGAATAACTAAAATGCTGGAATATGTTTCTGTCTGCAAAATTCAAGTTTCCGTCTCTGCCAGTGAGGGAGTAAGCGCACGCACGACGGATTGACTAGTTTGGACTACCGGAAGACAGGGATGTCAACAAACCGGTATGTAGCTGCTTGCACAAACACACTGTTTTAACCACTTTCTTATTAATTTTGAATCATACACGCTACAGTGCTGTGTTGTAAGGTGTCTGCTGATGTTGCTTAACTTTTGGGGTGAGATTTGGAGCATATTAAGACGCTTAAAACACTGTGTAAAGTTCTGACCCCATGCTGTTAGCTGTCAATGCTAACTCTCCGTTCAAGGAGCCCTGTAAGGATTGTACCAAAAGTGTTCGCATCTTCGGTACTGGCAAGTCAAGGGTAGCTTGAGCGATAAAGATTCTGTGGTAGAATCGACCAAAGCTATCCTTTAAGAGTTGTATTTCTTCAAATCCCACTTTTTTTCTATTCATGGCCAGCATTACTAGAAACGGCCATTCAATGTATTTTTGTCTGTTTGCCTTTTCTGCACTGGACTCAAGTAGCCAAATACACACAAAGGATTATCAGGGAATGATTCATGCACGTACTGCGAGTGATGCAGCAGACAAAAGCCATTGCCTGGCCGTTTATTCACAGACTAGAAAATATTTTCTATCTCACCTAGGACTTCCAAGGTCATGTCAATGCGTACTGTGAATATCATGCAACAACTATGTACATGAATACGTGTTAAAAACTTGCAAAAATGTTGGATGTTCACTTCAAATTTCAACCATCACCATGTAAAAACAAGCAATTTGTGAGATTTAAAATACACAAAAATGATTAAATCTAGCACAACAGCATTTATTAGTTAGCATTTATCAAGCGTAAAAAATAATGTGAGTTGTAAGTCTTACTTTTGTCAGCCATGAAACACTGCTGGGTAGACCGACACATAACAGTTCATTGTCAAGATGGGAAGAATGCTTTGTTCTCTTGTGTGTGAGAAAGAGACATAGAGAGGCAGAGTCCATAGTCAAACTTTAAACTAGCTTCCCCCTTCTGTGAGTGGAGGAGAAAGAAGAAAAAGAAAAAAGAGTGCTGTGTACTGATATGTATCTTGGGTGTGTGTTTTGGTGCATGTTTTGGTGCACGTGTGTGTGTGTGTGTGTGTGTGTGTGTGTGTGTTAAAGAGAGAGCATATGTGTCTGTACACCCTGAAGACGGTGGGACTTGATTAACTGGAAATGAAAGCGATTTCCTGAAACAATGTTGCAAACTGTTTACAGACCTTAAGCATTTATGAGAAGTGCAAAATGTTTTTTGGTTGTTATGAAACTGTAGCTGGACAGCTGAGATGGTGGCAGACAGCCGATACTAAAAATGTTGTCAATACTGTGAAGTTTTGAATTTAGTTTTAAAAACTGTGCAGGTATCTTTATGGCACTTCCAAAAATCAAGCTCAAAGTGTGTTTGATACATGCTATTTGTCATTTTAAATGGCTTGGGGGGGGGGGGGGGGGGGGGGCAGATTACGCTGTCAAAACTAAAGTAGCTGTAATATATGAGTGGGTTGTCAAAGTCCTTCCTGAACATTCGGCTCTGTTAACACCTTGCAGTGCACAAGGGTGAAGCAGGGCTGCTCAACATGCAGCTCCAGCCCTGTGTGTGCGTGTGTGTGAGCACTCAGTAGGCCGAGCCCCCCCACAGTGTTTCACGGTAGGTGTGCAGATGAAAGCACTGCTGGTGAGCATGCATATACACACACACACATGCACACAAACATGAACACACACTTAAACTCATTCCGAAAAAGAATGTTTGAAGTGACGCCCAGCAGCTGAGCTGAGTTGTGGCCATAACTTCAGTTTGACATCTGGCTAAAATACCCTGTAAAAACAGTACACACACACACACACACACACACACACACACACACACACACTTGTTCACTATATCTGTAGCTCAACATGAGCATGCTTACACAACCAGCGCCACAAAATGATTGGCTATCATCTATAGTTACATGACCAAATTGAGTCATAACTGAGTAAAACACAGCCTTGATTGCTGCCAGTGTCAAAAAAACACATATTAAACATATAATTATGGACCCTGAGTCTGAAATAAAAGCTTATCTATCTATCTATCTATCTATAATTGTACCAGAAATGTGCATCAAGGATGGATTTTCAATTTAAGTATATATTTTCACAGACACGTCTAGGGAAAATACTGTCTTAATTGCAAGTTTTACTGATTAATGAAAATATTACCAGTTATTTTCTTCTTCTTTGGGTGATAGGGACATTTCAGCAATGGTTAGCATGGTGCTGCAGTGTATTTATGATTATCCCTGTAAGTGAATGAGCTAACATGATACATTTTGTCCTTGTCTGCCTGGTTTAAGAAGAGAGGCCCTTTTCATAAGAGATAATGTGAGATATCCATTTTGAGATGTAAAACATGCCACTGCAGATGTTCATCGGTTTTGATTAATAATAAATTAACAGGTGCTAAGATGGTGGCTTCTAATTTCACCAGGTGGAGCAATAGCTACATGGGTGAACGCAAACTCTTGTCTGTGTGCCAAATCTTTCTGTGGTTTATTCTCATGAGCTGTGAGTGTGAATTTACAGTAGTGTTCCGCTATAGCCAATGTCATTTAAGCTGTCATGTCTAGTTCTGTAGCGTAAATTGCAGCTGCTGGAACTTGTCAGACTTATCTAGTTACATGTAATACTGCTGAGAGCTGTTTTGGGTCTGACTGAGGTTTTTTAGGAAGCATGAAGCCACACTGCATCCATCTCTGGGGGAGTGTCTTGCAGTGCAGCATACTGCTGCTGCTATGCTAAATTAATCAAAGGGAGTATTCAGTTTCATTTTTATTTCAGTTCCCAGTATTTCACTTGAGATGATGTCATTTTAATTTGCATGTCCTAAATTAACTAATGCTTTTCTTTTGAGCCTGAGTGTATGTGTGTGTGTGTGTGGGTGTGTGTGCGTGCGTGCGGGTGTGTGCGTGCGTGTTGAGGTATGTGTATATCCCTTGGGCAAGATACTGAACCCAAAGGAGTTATTTTCCAATCCACCAAAAATAAGTCATTACTTCTGGGATGTCCTGCTGTTTGTGTGTGTGACCGTGTATGTTTGTGTGTGTGTGTGTGTGTGTGTGTGTGTGTGTGTGGAGCACAAGCATACCTGTGATACCTCCAGCAGAGTTGGTAATGAGCTCCATTGATTGAGGCTGTTAATTAAGACCAGTTTTTAATAAATCATGTTCCCTGAATCTGTGTGTTATAAATTATTTCTGACAGATAGACACTTGTTTTCGACACAGCAGATGTCATAAAGTTTCCTGTTCCTGTTTTCAGTGAAGCCTAAACAAGGAGATGACACAAACCACAATAACACAAATCTAAAAAAAGTCAAACACATTTTCACAGATACACAACAAATAAAACATTCATCAGCACACAAATAGAAAATTGTATTCAACCTGTCAGGTGTTTTTTTGTCTAGTGTGAAACGGGTCTTAATGTTGTTTTAATACACTGCCAGGAACAAGAATTTGGAGAAGAAATGCAAAGTCATTTTGTGTTTAAGAATAGAATCCATCTTGTACTGTGTGAATGTTAACATGTGCAGTTAACTGTAAAATGACATTAGGGTGTGAAAATGCCAAAATGACTGAAAGTAAAAAAAATAATAAAAAAATAAAAAAAATAAAAAATAAAAATAAAAAAAATATGTATATATATATATATATATATATACTGTCAATTGTAGCTACAACCCTGCTGGTTTGAATTTTGGCCTGGTCTTTTACTCAAAATGTTCATGAGAGGAGGGAAGGCTAAAAAAGAAGCTTTTAGGTGTCAATGTCAGCCAAAAATTGTACTTGTAATGACTTTTGGAGGAGAAAGTTAACAAAAAATCAACATATTGATTTGATTATGAATAGCATCCTTACATTTTGACACAAATCAGGCTTAAACATTTAAACAAAAGTGACAGTGTTGTTGCAGCCAACAAGTAAAATTTTTTCACGATTTAAATGTTATATGGGCATTGTAAAAACAAATATATCTCCCTTTTGTTTGCCGAAGTCATTTATTCTGACAAATAAATGTACATTATGTAAAGAAGTGTTATAAAACTCCAAATACACAATCCAAGTCATTTAAACACCATATGAATGTGAAATCCATTGGAATAATTCCAACTTCTTTTTTTTTCATAGTTGTGATCGAGGTATTGTATGCCATTTTCTTCAGCAGACATGTTAAAATTATAATAATAATAATAATAATTATACAATTTAAAAATAATATAATAATGATTTCAAATTTAAAGCATCTTTTGTCATTTCATTCCACTGTTTTGTTTTCTTACTGATAGTTATTAATATTTGCCGCATGATCTTTTAGAGTCACTGTCACCAAGTGTTATTCTAGATAATTGTCAGCTAAATGAATAAACAACATACACTCAAAAAGGAAAGTGGCTTTTGTTCAGGAGAGAGTCTTAGAGGATTCTTGAGGCATTCAAACTCATAAACAAACACACACATGTATGGTTGTGGTAAAGTCCCTGACGCACATGGACATGACATTCATCATGAGACTCAAACAAAATATGGTTGGTGTTATAAAGGACTTCATTACTTTGTATTTAAAGAAAGCCTTTCCTGTGGTTTTTCTGGCAAGCACAGAGATAGAAAAACATTTGAAGAGAAAGAAAACAATTGCTTTTATGTATCTAAGGTTAAATTAAACTAGTTTGGTTTGCTCGTCAGTTTCGCTGACATGTTTACAGTAAAAGCTTTCATGTAGCTTTCTGGTTTTTGGCTCTTTTTTGCTGGTCTTCTGTTCTCTGTCCAAATGAGGCTTTACAAGTGAACCAGGACACATCACAGTCAGAGAGCACAAGTAGGGAGGCCCTTTCTTTATTCATCTATTCTCTCCCCTTTTATCTCCTCCCCTTCCTCTATTCTTTCTTCTCTCGCTTTATAAACGCTCTTTCCCCTCTCTCTACACCATTTTTTCTACTTTTCCGTTCAACTCAATTCCCCTGCTTTCCCTTTCACCCACGTCTGGGAACATTAGACTGTCCCCTTGAACAAAGACAACAATATTATGCAGTGTAGCAACTGGTACATAGTTGTTTAGATACAACTGTAATCAACTGTAAACTGTAACATAAAAAAGTCAGTCTTATGATCACAAAGTTTTTTTCTTTTTTTTTCTTATCTTTATTGTTTTCAATAATTGAGTGAAGGGGTGATAGGTAACATGCCAGCACTTTTGCAGAAAGTTGATTAGTGCAGTTCTTCTAAGATTGGTTGGACACATGCTACATGTTCAAGAGTTCTGTCAATTTCCAGTGAATGAAATAGGCCAAGAATTTAGTAAACTGTTTAACACTGTGAAAACTGTCTTCAGAATAACAGTTCTGTGTTATTAAATCTGTTTGTTCAATACTACACAAAGAGGTGCCTGCACCCTCATGTTTAGGGATTTTAGGGATCAGAGACTAACCACCAGGAATAACCACACATTTTGGAGACCTGATCTACCTTGTTGGGCTGCAGACTAAAATGAATGATGGTTTGTGTTTACACAACACTAGCAATTAGTCTGTCCAATATATCAAAGATGCTGGCAAAGCAACATTACATAATCAAAGGACTGGAGAACATTACATTGTTGTCACTTGATTCAGTCTTTTGTTGGCCTTTGTTGTCCTTCATTGCACACTGCAACATTCTCTCTCAGATTGCCATATATTTACAGCTATTTTAAGTAAATTATATACAGGAACCATTATACAGGAAGTTTATTACAGCCTGGATTAAATCTATTATTAATATGTGAGCAGAATGACCCTGTAACTTCCCCTGCAATTTGAATATCCATGTTAAATGTTCAAAGTCACCTCTAAGTTGACGCATGAAACTGGAGCTAAAGTGGTCTCTGGCATTGATGCAATTGGTCCTCATCATCATGTCATCATTGGCATTGTGCAAATTAGAGAAAGTAAATGTTTGAGTTGAAATTGTCCAGAAAGGAGCAAGACTCATTCAGTTTGTGTAAGATTTTGCAAAAAAAAACAACCGCCTCTTCTGGTCTATGTCAGCCTGTTCAGAAGCTTAGAGTTGAGTGTGTGTGTGTGTGTGTGTGTGTGTGTGTCAAGCAGCAGCCTATGCTGCTAACAGGATTAGCATGGTAGTGGAATGTTTGTCAGAGAGCACACGTCCAGCAGACTGGTTTCTGTAGCGATGCAGTGCACTCTGAGTGAGTGAAACAGCAGCGAGATGATGCTGTCGCAGACTTTTGGCTGGAGTGCATTTGTCACACCAGTTAATGAGGTTAACTCTATCACAACCTCTATATCCCTCACAGTTTTGCTTCATGTCAGGGTTATTAAAGAGATCCTGTTTTGATACTTCGCCCATAATAATGACATTAATGACAGCCACATATTTTACTGACCCATATTAGGCATAAGCCATATTTTGCTGAGTGAAAATCAATAAAAAGCTGCCCACTTGAGGAAAATAATTTGTAAATGTACTGAATCTGATGACCTCTGTGTCATATTTTAGTATTATATTTAGAGTGTGTGTGTGTGTGTGTGTGTGTGTGTGTGCGTGTGTGTGCATGTGTGTGTGTGTGCTTTCTCAAGCACTGTATTAGGAATATTCCTCTCAGTGCAGATTGTGTGAATATCAGGCTTCATTATCCAGGATTTCATTCCCCAGTTTAGATCAGTCTCACTAAACAAACTTGTGATTTCTTTAGTATTGGTTGAGGTGCGTTGTGCTTTCAGATTATACGCATTTTAGACATTAATCAAGAAGTGGTCTGCTGGTGGCCTAGTCATTGCAAAGTGATGCAGTGCACCCAAACATTGTTTAAACCCACAGAATCATAACTCTGTCAGACAGAATTTAGGGAAAATGCAAGTTCAGTTTTACAAAGACATCGCAATTTGGTTTAATATTTGTTGCTGGGCCACAGGTTCAAGCAGTAATAATATAATTTTTCTCACCTCTCTCAAGTTAGTTTCTTAGCCCTAAAAAAAACAGATTGTCATTGCTCGGAGAAAGATTGAGGGGGCAACAAATACACTTAGTCAGAGGATTATACACATTTTTAGAAAAGAAAACCAAGGTTAGCCACAGCTATTTGAGAGAAAATGTTTTACAGACAAACTTATTACTAAAATTGTCCTTTATCCCCTACAGATAACAGACTAACTTCCTTAAACAGTAACTTGTACTAAATGTAACAGTGCACGTTCAATAAGGAATTCAATTGAGGTTCCCTTTCGTACAACTGTGTGCCCAAAACCCAGCAGCTAATCAGCTAAACTATGGGTTTATCTGAATCTCTGATTATTTATGATTTCAGTCCTGTTGAACCTTTTTCAGTGGGGTTGCCACTTTCTGAGATGTCAGCAGTTAATTATTTATAAAGCCGATGGCCAGAATTATGAAAATGCAAGGTGAAAAGGAAAGCGTGTTGTCAGATTTTAAAAGAAGGTTGAGCAGAGAAATGCAACATTCAAATCACTTGTAGTAGAAGTAGTAGTACAGTATACACTAAATTAGGATATACTACTGGCAGTTTAAACATGTTAAGAATTATATAACAACAGACATAAAATAAAGAAATATATAAAGATAAGGTTAGGTTTCTTTTCTTTTTCTACCCACACTCTTCTAAAGATGATTTGACAAAGTGTAGATGTGTACAGACTCCATTATATCCTTGGCAGAATGAGTCTGCAGTGAGATGGAATGCAGGCATAATCTATCGTCAAATAACCCATTTAAGTCCTGGAAAATACTGCGCACTACATATTTGTCATTTAATTTCATCCATTAATTATAATTTTCAAATAATTTAAACTATGTACTATTGAAAAGAGTGGGCAAAAAGTAGGAACGTTTTGTGTTCCTTCTGCTCTGGTCACTGATCTCACATATTCTGTAAAGCATAACTTTATGTAGTTTATTTTATCACCTTTGTTTTTTATTCATATTGAATTTTAGAGGTGTAATCATGGCAGTAAAAACATGTTTTATCCAGGATCCTGGTAATTATATGAAGATGAATGGAAGTATCCTGTATCGAAGCATGTTAGCTGAGTAGTTTAAGTAACCATGGTGATCTGCTCTCCTGAAGACTCACCTTTGTGAGGCCCGAAAAGCAAGGGTTAAGCCCAACATTGGCTCACTAACCCCCTGATCCTGCTTTCCAAGGCAGGCCCCCTGGAGACAGCACAGGATTATTGATGCCGTTGATTTCTCCCGTTAGCCATGCTCTCTGCTTGGAGAGATAGAATAGCCCTAAAACCGAGTAACAAATAAAAAATTGTGGCTCCCACATGATTTAAATTCTCTGAGGAATTCAAGCACTCAAAGGGTTTGCTCACATTCTAGTATGAAAAAAAAATAGCGTAGGGCGTCTAAATGCACAAGGGCATGACCTCTTGATTTCATGTTAGTGATCAATTCTCCTGAGATGAATACAAAGAAAAACATGCAAATAAATGCACAGCATAACTGTTAAATAAGGAATAATTAGTCAAGTGTTGCTGGAATAATTAATTGGGATCCAGCCACTGAACAGTCAAACTGAGAAAATTACAGATGGAGATATACCTATTAATGCGTACAAGATGATATTAAGGTATGAGGTGATTTATTTGTCTTTATACTACACAGGTTCCATAATGAAATGAAAGTTCTTGGTTCTTTCATGCAACACAAGAACATATGTACAGTCATTTCCCTTTACCAAATATATATTAATTTTAAAAGACATAGACATCCAGGAAATAATTATTTATATATTTTTAGTTGAAGCAATTACCAACATCTGCATCTTGAACTGCATCTGCATTTTCCCCTAGAACCAAGTTTATGTGACTCAGGCTGCAGTGTTGATTCCGTTTGCATAACGATGATTAAGGTTTGATTGAAGGCCTTGAAACAGTTTAGTTTAGGCAGGACATTTCTATAATTTGTTGTCCAAACACAGCCACATTCAAAGGGCGGAGTGAGGGGCCTTCCCATTGAGACGGCAATTTGAATTTCTGAAATGGGTATAATGATTGACAGTTTCTCCACAAGGACATCAATGGTTATTTCAGCCGCTATGACACTGGACACTGAAGGAGGAAGTTGTATGAAGGAACAAAAAAGAGACCTTGAAAGAGAAGGTCAAATCCTACTTCCTTCTCACATACGCACACCTGGCCAGTTGCTGTACAAACTGGCAGAATTGTTGGATTGCCAGTTACGGAAAGACACAAATATGTGTTTGATGCCGGCTGGACAAGGTTGTGAGGGTAGAGCATTTAAGGCACCTGGTCAAGGTTAGATCATGGGTAAAACATTAGGGTCTGTGATGGTGCTCACACAACCGTTGGATGAAGTACACACCCATCCATCACCCCACCTTCCAACTCACTTCATGAAGTGCATACGACTACATATCAGCAGTGGATATGTGTCTTGGATTTATCGAGATACTGAGCTTATCCATTGCCCATTTAGATCAATTATTGTGTGGTATTTATCAGTGTGTAGTCTGTGGATTAATTCAATACTATTGTGTGAGAATTGTCCTTTTACATAATGGATCACACTGTTGAGCTGTGGATTCTGTGTTGAGCTGTTTTTGGCAAAATAAGAATGTTGAGCAGTTTCCATTGGGATCTGCATATTAAATCATATATTCTCCACACACACACACACCTCCTGCTGCTAGCAAAATCGGGATTGGCCTACACGGCCAAATCTTACTTTCTTTCTCCAATCATTCTCCTTCTCCTTTCTGTCTTTTTTCTCATCCAATCCCTTTGTCTCTCTTGTCAGCACAAGACGAGCTACATTCCCATTTTTCCCAATACTGCTCTCGCCTCCGTGGTTCCACATATATACACACACCCTCTCCTACACCCCCAACACTCTCCCTAGGGTGCCATTGTAACTCAGTGGGAGTGGAGCGTCACCCCTGCCTTAGTCATCTCTGCAACCACGCCCCCATCCTCTTCCTGCTACCCCTCCAATCACATCTATGCGTCCATATCATCCAATACCCACATACCCTACACCTGCAGGTTGCCCCCCGCTCCTGGCCAATAGGATTTGCTGGCTTCTACGTCACAGCAGGGGGTGTAAAGCTGCTCAGCAACAACGAGAGGAAAAAAGAGAGATCGTAGTAAAAATGGTGACCTAGATTTTTTTTTCTTCAACACCCCCACCCTCAACTTCTCTCTCTGCAAAAAGCCTCTTCAGAAAAGACCAGCGTGCTTCTCAGATCCTCTCCAGGCTAAGTAGGCTCTAACAGAGAGGAAGGTAGGATTGGAAGGGGCTTTGATAAGGTGAAGCACACTCCACCTACAACTATATCAAGCACCAGCTTCATGCAATTTTGTCGATTTTTTTAATACCAAACTTTTCTTTTTCAAGGTAGATTGTTTAACAACACCTTTTTCTTTTTTTTTTTTTTTTTTTCAAAAAATCACACATATACATAACAACACTTCAGTATACACCCAAAATGTACCAGTAATCACACACTGCATATAACCGTATTACTACTGCATATCTTTTAAATCAAATCAAATCAAATCAATTTAATTTATATAGCCCAAAATCACAATCACATCGCGTTGGAAGAAACCTCAGGAAGAGCCACAGAGGAGTGATACTCTTCCAGGAAGGACAGACATTCAATAGATGTTGCATGTACAGAACAGAACATCCACTGTGGTGACCAGGAAGAGAGCAGGTCACACAAGATAATTAACAGAAAAACGGAGAAGATCAGAGTGAAGAGGAATCAAATGTGACAGGAATTCAGTTATAAGGAGATATTAAAACAGAGGAGAGCAATGATCCAGTGAAACCCAGGGTATGATGATCCATATGCGTCAATATGTGAGGCAGCAGGAGCCAGGAGAGATAGATGGTCCCAGGGGCCTGTGGTCCATCAGAAGGGAGCCTGAATAAAAGAGAGGAGGAGGAGGAGGAGGAGGACAAAGCTATAGAGAGTGAGAGAGTAATACAGCTTGCAGCTTGTGGGAAAATGACATAATAACAAAAGTTAGAGAAATGAGATGTTAATCAGATTACAAAGATTGATTCTCATCAGCAGGACAATGTGATTTCTAATATTATAGGTAACTCTTCGAGACTGAGACTGACCCACTGAAGAAGCTAGCAATCAAAGTCAAGACTAATGAAAGGCTAAGTTAAAGTATGTTTTGAGTTTAGATTGTCTGATGTCAGCTGGGAGATATATAATAATATGACTGATTTAATATTCACTATGACACACAAAAACAAAGAGCAGTTCTGATGCTTCAAATGTTCATTAATTTTTTCTAGTAAAATACAAGGAAAAATGTCAAACATACTTTGACATTTCAATAAATGCTTTGACATAATCTGTCAAATGTATTAAATACTCAGTTCAAAATAGAGGCTTTTATAGAATAGAAGCCTATGGCTGCATAGTCTGCCAATAAAACAATAGTTGTATGTAAAATGTAAAATGTAATGTAAAAGAGTTGGGGAACTTAGTTTATACTACTTTACTAAAATGTATTATACTGCACTACACTAAACTATCCAAGTGTATCCAAGAAATACAGTCTTAGATAACATTCCTTTCCCATTCAGTGAAGATGAATGCTACTGTTTAATATGTGCCAGGTCCTGGCGCACCTAGCTCTTAAACGGTATTGGAGACAACACTAGGATTGGTTTGATTTATGTTTTGACCAAAATTAATACAGAGTCTAAATACAACCCCTTGCGGCGTGCGGCGCATTTTGCGCCCAGATTATCCACTGTTTAACCAGCAAAATGGACAAGACATGCCCTAAACGGAGTAGCACGCTGTGCTTTAGATAGAGTGCTATAGACCGTCTAAATAGGGACCATAAAGTGTTGGCAATTTTGGAGAATGTGATCATTGAATGCGTATTATGTGAAAGCAATGAAAAATTATTCACAGTTTGGTCAGTGTGGACTGAGTTTTGACTTCAGTTGTGAAGTGTGTGTGTGTGTCGTGTTAGCAAAAGAACAAAAAAAGTACATGTGCCCGTTTTGGGCTGTTACTGGGAAACTGTCTTATGTTCAAGTAAGAGTTTTAACCTGTTAAATATAAACCTTACCAAAGAAAAATAAAATTTATAATATAATATCAATATGAAAGAAAAATTATATTTAACAAAACATAATTTCCTATTTTATTTGAATGTAGGAATGTTTTATTTTAACCTAAATCAATTAACATTAATTTCATCTTCGATAACCATAGAAACCTAATAAAGATATGTTATAGAAGGATGGTCTTACAGTCAAGGTTACATCCTCAGAGCCTCTCAGGGAGAAACGTATGTTAAAAATTGATTCACCATTTGACATTATTTTATCTTTTTCCCCTTCAATTCTTTAAATCGGTTTCGGGGAAAGGAAACTGACAATAGTGCATGTGTGTGCATTAACTCATTCCATCTGTCTCTTGGATTTTAAAACAGTGTAAATCAGTCACACAGTGTAATAATTTGAAGACTGGAGTCATTGTTGGTATAGTCCTAACTTTTACCAAATATAACTGCCCAACAGTGTTAAAAAATTAAAGGTTGCTGTAAACCAATTTTTAGAAAAATAGTAATGCCTGTCAGTCTTTTATAATTTATTTTCAGCCATTATACTGTCACATAAGTGTTATAAGTGTCATAGAATTTGACTGCAACATATTCTTAATTCTTGCTTTGAAATAAAGCAGCTGACTAATAAATAGGATGTAAGTGTACATATGATGATAAAATATGAAGGTGTATATATCCTTTTCCTTTTGTAGTATGTGTGTGTGGGTTTGGTGCAGTGCAGCATTGAGACAGGGACTTATTTAATTTCTTGTAACTACGGTCACTCAGGAACACTGGGTGGACGGTGCCTATCCAAATATGCGACTGAATGAAAATGAAAATTAATTCATGACTAATCATGTCCAGTAAATATTCCATCAAGAGAGAAGACAAATTAAGTATACTTGTGGCTGAATATTTAGCACCAATGACCTTCTGATCACAACTCCCTAGCAGCCTCCTCTACAATGGAAGCTTTCAACTTTGCCAATTCACTTTCACTTTCGATGTTTGGCTGTCCCCATTCATGAGCTAGGAGTTCTAACGGAGGTGGTTGAGGAGTTGAAGACCCGACGGATTGTTGCATCTGCTGAATGTTCGCAGTTCACCCACACCACGCCCCTCTCTTCACCCGAGTTTCTGATGATACGACCATGAAGGGGGCCTTATACACTTTTGCGCCAACCTACATTTGAACATGGTGATTGATTGGCCAATTGCATTGCAGTCCCTAGAAGAACTATAGAGTCCCCTGATGGAGCCTCTTCCAGGACGCCACCTAAGAACTCCAAGAATGCCCTACGATGGCACTTTCAAAATTCGTGGTGAGATATTTTATCACTTGCTACTAGGGGTGTAACAATACATGTATTTGTATTGAACCGTTTCGGTACAGGACGTTCGGTTTGGTACAGGGCTGTGCACCGGTTAGTTCCTGGAACGGAAGTTGCATGTGTTTATTTTCTGCATGCAGCTACACGTGCAGCCCATTTACGTCACGGCTAATGCTAGCAAGAAAACAGAGCTTGAAGACCCTCTCTTGTCGCTAAAGTCTCCTGAGGGTCACAGATGTGCTGGTGGTGTGGTTTGAGAATTCCGTCTCGAGAGGAGTCCTCGGCCATGTCCACAAACCAGGAAAAACATTCCGATCGCACTGCTCATCGATCCAAGTCATGTATATGTATATTCATTGTGACGTGGCTTAAACTATTCCACACGGAGATGCTGGGGGCTGTGACCTGCAAACCACTGTTAGACGAGTGCTACAGAGCACACAGTGACAGTGTAGATGACTGTGTTGATGCATGTCCAAAAAAATGCGACTGTCAATAAATCATCCAAAAGTGCATACTGTTGTCCTTATATCTTTGTAATGAAAGCCTGTACTCACAAATAACTCATGGGTAGAGTCAATGTGGACGAGTTAATCTTTCTGGCAAAAAATATGAAGGTCGAGTAAAAGTGAACAGGGCTACATGCTGGAACTGTTAGTGCTGCACTTTACTTGTGGAAAAGTTTTGTTAAAACCCTTTGACAAGCTGTGAGGAATTTATTTTTATTAATGTTTCATATATTTTTTGTTTGAGAATATTTTATTAATTGGAAAGATTATGTTATATGTTTATTTGAGAATCATTTATTTAACTTATTACCAGGCAGCACTTTACAACAGTATTATTATTTTTTTTATTTTATTTTCATATTTTGTACAATGTTACAATAAATTATTATTTTACAAGAATACACAACAAGCAAATTTATGTTTTGCATTTTGTTCCCATACTGTACCGAAAATGAACAGATCCGTGACCTCAAAACAGAGGTATGTATCAAACCGGGGTTTTTTGTGTATTGTTACACCCCTACAGATCCCTAACCTTTGGTTGTCTCTCATTACCACTCCCACTACTTTGAGATACTGGAGATACCTGTTACTACAGCAGAACAGGTGGTAATGAAGTTGAAGGCCACCTTTGCCAGATACAGCACCCCTGACACAGTCTGCCCTGATTGTGGACCCCACTTTTTATATGAAACCTTCAAAAAAATGTGGGTTTTGGCTTTGAACACATCACATCTAGCCCGAATCATCTATCTGGGAATGGATAGGTAGAACAAGAAGAATCCTGCTACAGAATTATCCTCTCCTGCCAACTGCCAACTCTGGTCTGTAACTTTAAACCTAGACCTATCTCACATCCGGCAGAAGGATGCTGCAGAGAAAGAAGAAAGTTCATGGATCAATGTGTGGATTAGTAGCTCACCTCATGTTATATGTGTTCTATAATACACATAGGTTAGCTTTTAGATCATAGTCTAGTGAAACAAAAAATGTGAAGACATGTTCAATGACTACAGCAGAAACAATAATATGAAAGGAGACTGAGTTAACCGATGAACTAGTAAGCATTTGCTATTGACCCACAATTGTCACAGCCTATTAATTCAGGTTATATTTCGAGCAACAAGGAGAAAAATGCATAAATCTGAGTTCACCACCTGGCTACTTTGTGTATTATTTTGTTGTATTAATAATGATTGAAATAATGATAAACGGGGCTAACTCAACATTCAGCTCGAACTTCACCACAGCTGCAAGTGTGAGGGCATCTGGCAAGTCACTCTATGAAGCTGAGACTGATAATTCTGTTGGCACTCCCTTCTTTAAAAAAATGTTTTAAAGAAGGGAGTAAAAAAACAGAGGTAACATAATTTAGATTAACTTAATGCTTGGATTCACGTACATTTTTTGTGAATGTACATGAGTCAAACCTTTGTGTAAAAGCATAATTACAACAACAGAGGCACTGTATTGTGGTTTCGGGTCAAAGTCATTTTAAATGAGAGTGCTAGGGGAAAATTAGCTATTTTTAAAACACTAAGGCTCGACACAACATGAAACCTTGCTTGTAGTATCACCAGGGTCTCTACACATGAACACGAGCATTGAGAACATTGTTTGTGTACACAGAGTTTACTAAAAAGAGAGTTTTTGGACAACTCACCTTAGCAGATGTTTCTTCCGCTCGCCGCCGTCCTGCCAATGAGAAGTGTTTCCGAATGCAATGTAACATGGAGGTGAGGTTGCATTTTGGCGAGAGTTTCACTTTAGCATGCAATAGAGTAGTCTTTCGGTCTGAACTTTCACTAGAGCGTCGTAGTATGTCATAGAAGGAGAACTAAAACCCTCAGTACAGTAAAGTAGGAATAATTATCCAATGCATTTTTTATTTTTTTTTTTATTTTATTTTATTTTTTGTAATTATTATTGCAGAACCTCACCACTCTCACTAGCTGTTTTTAGACAGGGCAGCAAGCCGCCAATTTGCCCGACCTTTTGGCGGCTAGGTCCACGGTTTTAGACAGAGGCTGGCATATTGGGGGTCTGTTGGGAGGTGTAGATGACCTGCACTGTTGTGCGACCCACAGCCAGGGAGTTTTAAAACCAGGAAACAGCTGATCACAGCAGTCAGTCCATCACTTCATCCGCAGACATTAAGATGAGCAACTGGACAGCCACTGAGATCCAGGAGATGCTAGCGTCTCCTCGGTCTCTGTAGCTGTTTGGTTGTGTCCACTTGCTGTTGTAGTGGCAAGCTAGGAACGGTCGCTACTTTCATATTAAAAGCCCCCAGCTAAGAACCCAGTTCTAAACTCCAGTGGGGTGTAATTTAAAGTTCCTATTTTGAAGACAAATTCATTGTCACTGTTCACTGCCCAACTCCGTGCTTCACATCATGTCACATGTCTACGCCTACCCCAGTGGCGGCTTTTGGAAAAGGAGGAATATTATGCCTCCGTTTTAGAAAGACAAGGCAGCACATTGCCACCCTTAATTTGGAGCAAATGTGCCGCCTTTAGTTCAGTTCAGTTTACTTTATTAATACCCGTAGGTAGATTTGTTGTGCAGTATTAGGAGAGGGTGTCACACAAACATTGATGACAGGACATACAGAAGACGAGTTAACACACAGCACGAGACAGACATGGGTACTTCCTAAGTTCACTGAGCAGGATTAAAAGCAGATAAGATACGACAAAGTGATGATACAAGGGACAATAAATAGGTTTAAAAACCATTTTCAATAAATTGAAATAAATAGATAAATAACAACAACAAGTCACAGAATAGACCTCAAAGTGCATTAGGACTTATTTAAAAGGGAAACAGCAGCAGGGACAAAGCTGTTCCTATAGCGTGTGGTCCTAGATCTTGGGACTATGAATCTCCGTCCAGATGGCAGGAGTTGGAACTCACTCGCAAGAGGATGGGAGACGTCATTGGAGATGATGCTGGCTAGTCGCTGCAACTGTCTGGTATACAGGCTCAGCTGTGTCTCTCCAATCAGCCGACCAGACCATTTGATGAACTGGTTGAGCTAACACAGACTCAATAAGCTAACACAGACTCAATAAAAGTATGGTAAAAGAGTGTCATCATGGTCCTATCAATATGGAAACGGGACAACTTCCTCAGACAAAACAGTCGCTGGTGTCCCTTCCTGCTCACAGCTTTGCAGTTCTCTTTAAAGTTTAAGGCAGAGTCAATGATTGTCCCAAGATATTTATAAGATTGAATTTGTTCAGTGACTTGTCCCTTGATAATTACAGGCTCAGGTGTTTTGGGATTCTTTCTAAAATCAATAGCTATGTCTTTGGTCTTAGTAATATTGAGGTGTAGGTGAGAGTCTTCACACCACTTTACAAAGTAGTCGACAACCAGGCCGTGATTATGTTCACTTCCCTGGAGCAGGCTAACAATCACGGAGTCATCTGCGTACTTTAAGAGTATTTTTAAAAGTGCTCTGACACATATTCGTGTATAGAATGAATAACAAGGGTGAGAGCACACACCCGTGTGGTGAGCCAGTGGAAGAGCAGACTTTGTCAGATAAGAACCCATTAACTCTGGCCTTTTCTATCTAAAAAAGGGCTACTAAGGTGTGGGAAATTACTTTGACCTGCTCTCCTCGCAAGGCAAAGGGAAGCAAACGCACAGTTTAGCCAAAGCAGTCCAACAGGGTTAACAGGCTAATAAGATAAACCATCACTTCCCATTTGTGTATGAGAAAAACATGTCTGACCTGTTGTTTATGCAAGAAAGGCTAAAATGTAATAGCCAACTATAGATTATTCCATATGTAATAAGGTAAATTATTTATTATATTTATATGTAATTTGTTGTGTCATAATTACACAAGATCTGTAAATAGTTATAACCTGACATGTTAGGCCTCCAGAGTCAATATGTGAAACATTTGAGACTCAGTTCTTGTACCCCTACATTCATTTCTGTGGTCCCCCTATATACTATGTTTCCTACCTTGGCCTCTTCCCTTTTTGCTTGTGTGCTTTGAAGGAGAGGTACACTGCATTTGTTTGCTAGCATAAACTTATAGTGAATATGCTGAAATATTTCTGTAACATTTAATTTGTGTAGGAACTGAAGTTTATGGCATAATTGACCGGAGGATTTTTGTTATTCACCTGTTGTCAGAACGAACAGTCTCAAAACCTATCGTAGCCGGGGCCTCTTCGCTAAAACACAATGCAGAGAGTGCTTGCTACCACCAGTTACACATAGGTCTAATATCATTTGCTGTGTTAAAACTTGTGACGTTTTCCCTCCTCTCTGAACCTTGCAAAACATGTGTTGCATGCTGCACTTTTTCTTCTCATTTCTTCTCATTCTCCTTTTTCCTTGCATTTGGCAGATCTTGCCATAATTGCATCAATACCAATGACAAGCCAATGATATACATTTCTGAACACCAGGCAAATTATATATCAGATATAAAGAGGGTATCCTTAATTTCTGATTTATTTGTGTAACACAGCCATACAAAGGTGTTACTTTAAGACCCTGATTCCCTAAAAGTCAGGGACCGTGTATAACACAATTAAAACAGAATATGATAATTTGCTTACCCTTCTTGATATACAGTCAGTTTAGAATGGTATACAAATATAACATTGAATGTTTCATCTCATTAACTTCATTGAAGCCTGTAAAAGTTGTGTAATACTCCAAAATCACCTGTTTGGAACACTCCACAGGTAAACAGGTTAATTGCTGGTAGCAGTTGATAGTATAATAATGGGTACAAAAGGGGCATCCTCGTTGCTTAGTTGTTTATTACATTTAAGCCCCTATTCCAACTTTTTGAGCAAAGGGTGTTAATTAGATTCTGATTTGAGTGAAAAATAATTCAAACTTTAAAGGTTAATGTTCATTCATGTAATGCTCGCTGTTGTAGGGTTGTTAGTGAGAACTTTTATCGGTGTGATAGCAGAGTGTTAAGTGTTTGGGTGGTTTCAGCGGGTTTTGGAGGTGAGATTAACTAACCATGATCCATTTTGTCAATGCGGACTATACTTGAAAAAGTTGTGTTTCAGTATTGGCCGAGTGCTTGTTAGCTATAAACAAAAATGTAAACAAGATGACACTCTGTGGATCATATTGTGGATATGTCTTCTATAGATGATGGGATGACATCAAAATATGTACATTTTGTGCCTATACTGTCACAGTGCACAAGCACACATCCAAAACATCTTAACAACCTGCACATGACTGCATGTTCACATTGCGCTGTGGAATAAAGACGAGCTTTGATTTCAGTCAGGAGAGTGTGACCAGCTGATACAGCTCACATAACAGATGCCAAGGCACCACTTTACTTTTGATGGACAATGCCAACACTGAGCTGTGTTTGAACTGGTTCAAATGTCTACTCAGTGGTCAACACGTTTTGATAAATGTCTTCATTCTAACCATAGCTAATTCAAAAGTCGGCACAGTGAAACATTTCTCTCCTTCTCCTTTAGTTGAGAAACAGGGATTGGTGACTTTGATGTGACTCTGAAATGAAAAGCCTGTGTGATATGGCACACGGTGCCCAGAGAGGTGCCTGTGGGATTGGCAGAGAATCATGCCTTGAAACTTGTATCTGCTATTAGTAATTACAGAGTCTCAATGTGGCTCTGTGCCACATAGCCAGGAAAGTTGTCATTAAAACTCCTCAGTGTTTTTGAGAAGATGAATTGCACTGCTTTGATGTAGGCCACAAAAAACAAACTGGCATTTTCTGATATATAGACACAATGGTGTCCTGAAGTGTCTGCTTGGCAACACATAGATCATTGAAAACACAGATATGGTTTTGATGTGGCTCAAATGGTAAGCCATTGTTAAAATGAGTCCTGCTTTCTTTGACAATATTTCCTGCCAACATTTCTACAGAAAACGCCAGTACCATTCCATATGGCACGTGGAGAAGCAGTTCTCTTTGAAATGACTTGACTTTTAGAGGAGATTGCACTCTTTGATGCTGATTCAAAGCCAAGCGTGTGATCCGCAGACACAATGGGCCACTGAGGTGCCAGGATAAAGTGCAGTTAAAGGGTGACTCTGAAGCACACAGATACAAAATGCAATTACGCCTTTGAGAAAGCATTATTTGGACAAGATTTGCCTTTGATAACAGTTGAAAACCGTGACGGATGTCCAAGCCTACTCAACTGAAAGTGACCCAAAGGTAGACACACTGGCCTTTAACATATGATTACTGTGTTTATAGACACAGCAGGAAACATGGTTTGTTCCAGGCAAACAGGATTTGGGGGACTATACTCTCTTATTTAAAGGAAGAGGAAGTTTAGGTGCGAATTGAAGATATAACTATTTCTTTCATTAAGTCCGTGTTTAAACAACATGGACAACCTGTCCAAGCTTCTAACAAAGACAATAGAATTGATGCCTGTCTTCTTATAATTCTAGCCTGCATTGGCTCGTTTCTCAGACCATTTCATGTGATTAATTAGATAGTAATGAGCAACATATTATTTTAAGACTTCCAGAATGGGCAAGGACTGTCTGAAAACTTTGCAGCGGCATGCAATACACCAGCTGTGCCCTTCATGTTCATGAAAAAGAAGGCCACATTTGGAGGAGCCATTGAAATAATACAGCCTTGTCTAACCATTCTAAAATGTTTGGTCTTGAAGTGTAGATTTAAAAATAAGCAGCCGAGGGATTGCGTCAGTGCCGCAGAATGTCCACAGTGCAAACGTTTCATCCTGCTGGATTGTTAATGCTCAGTAAATGGCATGGCAATCTATGCATTTGATTGGAATTTTCCTTGTGCACAAAAGCCAATTATTGCCAGTTGTTGCTAGAGGAAGATTACACAGTCAACTGTGTAGGATTTCTCCTCTGTCGATGACGTATGTCATGTACAATATTTCCAGGCAATCCACTCATATTGTTTAGGTACTTCAGTCTGGACCAAACTGATAAACTAACTGACTAATGTTACATTTTTTTTCTTTTCAATTCAAACTTTATTAGGGACACATCTTGTGAGAGGTCCAAAGGACCCACAAAACACAATACAATACAAAGATAAAAATAAAATAGAATAGATTGATTGACAATGTCTTAATGCCTTTGCTCAAGATGCAAGCAAAACTGTTTCAGTTTAACATCCCTACTATCAGCACCTTTTAATTAAAACTAAATAACACACACTTGGTTGTCACCAGTCAACTCCCTTATTATTATTCTCATGGTGCGCTAATGACACTTCATTATGAAAAGACGTGAATATAATTTCTTTAATATTTGTCTCAATTAAAGCCATTATAAGAGGGGAAAAAAGGAATGACATTGACGTCTCATAACTTCTAAAGGTTACAAACAGATCAACACCTGCTTCTGAGATCTGGATGTGACCTCTAGATAAACAGACTTTAATGTATGCTGTAAATGTATCTGGCATGCAATCAGAATGTGGTTGGATTTTTGAGACAACTACAGTGTCAATCACATTGTGATTGAAGCTCACAATGTTTTTTGTGCATAAAAAAATTCTGCAAAGTTACAAAGCCCAAAGTTCATGCCAAAGGGTATTATTCTGTCTAACAGAAAGCCCTGCTGGAGGCGGCACATTTTTCATGAAAGCTGCTTAGTGGTGCATGAAGCCAAAAAAAGCTCAACTTTCCAGGTATAGAACTACCTGGATCTGCCACAATGTGTGGTTCATCGAGTGTGTTAATTTCTTTTGGCGAAGCCAGCCAACCTATGGTTAAGCCCCAGACTAACTTAAATAATGAGGAAATGATGTGATTGTATTGTTGTATAGCTACTTCCTTCACATTGTAAGCTCGCTGTTGGCCTTTGTCATATGAAGTTGTGGTTGGTGCAAACAAAGCAGGAGATTTCTGTTATGTTGGCTGCAAAAAACAACAAAAAGTCTGTCTCCTCTATTTTAATTTATTTTTGACTGCTTTGAGGACCAGTATAAAGCTAAAGCTATGCAAATGTAAGAGAAATATTCCCAAAGCGACTAAAAAACTATAGATAGAAACTATAGAAACTAAATGTTTGTGTGTATTTTTCTGCCAAATTGCTTCGGTAATTTCACAAGCTCAAGGATGTGTGTACATTTTATGATGGACTGCATTATCAGTGAGCGCCATTAACTGTATAAGCTCAAGAACAGTACTGCTAGAACTCGGAAGCTGCAAGTTCTGCGATGTTTTGTGTTGTATCAATATTAAGTTGACATTTTGAATTTGGCATTAGTATGTAGCTCAGCTCACACGTTTTTTCTTGGGCACTGCCTGGTGTTGGGAATTGATGGTAGGGCAGGTGCGGTTATTAGAAATTAATAATTATTGATAATAATTATTAAAAACAAATCAAAAAACAAATCAATACAATTAATAACAAATATTAAATCATTAAACGGGGCACCACCCTGGAAACAGGGACCAATAACCACACCAAATTAATCTCAAAAGAAGCTCCTTTGTTGTAGAGACTTTTTTGTTGTTTTTTGCAGCCAACATAACAGAAATCACCTGCTTTGTTTGCACCTACCACAACTTCATTATGACAAAGGCCAACAGCGAGCTTACATTGTGAAGGAAGCAGCTATACAACAGTACAATCAAATCATTTAATTCACTTTAAATGTAAATATTTGTAAAATATTGAATTGATTAAATTAAAATACCAAGGCTAGCTACTGGGCAGAGTTTATACAGATGATGCAATCCAAGGATGAAAAAACACCAACGTTTCCATAAAAACACATTTTTACTCCACTCATAACAGTCAGTAAATCTGCTTTGGTTTTTTCGAACTTTATTACCATACCTGTTTTCCCTGACGTTTTATATACACTAGTCTTCTTCCAAACTGAGTTAATACGTATGTCTCTGCCTCTCCTTTGGCAAACACACTGACCTGACGCCAGCTGGACTGACTGATTAAAATATACATCATATTTAATCAAACCACTGTCAACATTTTTTTCTCAGATTTAATACTTATTTCACATCATACATACACAAAATGCATTCGGCCTGTTATTGATGAGTCGATTTTAAGAAACTGTATTTGAGTCTAACGTGACACCAGCCATGGTTCTGGAGTATTTGTGGACATTTGGTCAGTCTATGGTTGGGAGGCATGACTTACAAATACTCTGGTGTCTCTCTCCGTATTTAAAACATCACTGGTATTCATCTGTTATTTTCGTTCTCTTTTATTCTTGCCTTTAGGTAGGTTCATGGTTGGTTTGCTTTTGCAGTGCCCCCCATCATCAGTTGATAGAAGTGACAAAGTAATACTTTGTATCACTGAACGCAGCATTTAAATCGGAGGCTACTAAAATGATTCTCTCTTTGTATGTAGGCTAATAAACCACCTTTATATCGGTGGCGCTGGTCAAATAATAAAATCGGTTATATAAGCGCGGTACAATATTTTTGCATCATTCAAGCAGAGTTATGTTAAGGTAATTATTGGATAGCTTTTGGGATGTGTACATAGAAAAAAATACCGCTGTCCGGACTTCTATGACCTCAATGCTGGGTACGGCATATATATGTATACAAATTAATCTTGTGGATAACCTTGTAAACAGGATATCACGACTGGGTGATGACAAACGTATGGACTCAAAAGCATGACTTAGACAGTGTTCAGATAAGAAGTCTTTTATTCATCAGGATTCAGTACATGGGTGGTCAATCAGCGAAAGCAAACAAATCTGGCAGAGTTTAGGCAGAGACGGGGTCGAGGATAAACAGGCGGGAGTCAAAAAACAAAAAAACACTCAAAAACTTGAAACAAGACTGGAGTGCTTAGCACAGAGACAAAAGACAAACTGGCAAAGGACAGGGGAAACACAGGGACTATATATACACCAGAGGAATAAGGTCATAGCGAACAGGTGAATGAAACCAGGGCTGGGAAAGACAATCACAGTGGAGGGAGAAGGGATCTGAAATGAGAGAAAATAAATATATAAATACTACAAAATAAAACAGACAGTGGACAACAAACTATAAGACAGAGTGAGACACGACACAGAAGCTCTTTGGCAAAAATTCTCAGATACATTTCTGAAAACCTTTGCATATAAACTGAAACTACTGTACAATGAAATTTGGTAGTTTGGGTGAGATCAAATTGGATGTGAGATTAACTTGGATCATGAAAACATTTCAAACCCCACTAGATTATCCTAACTGCATTTCTGTCAAACCAAGTGAAATGTCCTTATTCAAGGTACTGTTAACAAGACAAAGCTGTTTGATATTCTGTTTGAGACGCTAAGTCTAATGCAGCAACTGCACGGTTATGGGTATCTCTTGGCATGACTGTTTTATCTCCACTTGAATGCATATCTGTGTACAGTATATTCATAAACTTTATATTACCTTGAACACACACAGACACACACACACATGCACGCACACACGCATGCACACACACACGCGCACACACAGCTCTGAGACAATATCACACTTTTAAATTTATGTTCTCATCCAGTTCAGCATGAACAGATGCAGTATCATAGGTTTTTTTCTCCTCTGAACTCCACAGGATGGCAACATAGCACTGCATTATTAGTGTAACCTTGATGTGGTGGCTCAGAGTTGTTTTGGAACAGGAAATTCCTTTCCAACACAAGTCTGGTCTGTCTGAGTGCTGAGATATTGATTCCTTTGCATATTAACCAACGGAATGGAGTGAGAGTGTCCCATTTTCAGGTGTTGGCAGGGAAAGTAAGATGCGACCAGATGAAAAATGTCAATGTAATACCTAAAAATATTGATATAGTGGTCGCGTAAACTAATTCTCAATCATTTGGATTTTTCAAAAAATTGATTAAGCCCTTGTGTCATGCATTTAAATGTATCTTATGCAGAACAGTCCAGTAGCTGTAATGTATAAACAAACGTTTAAAAAAGCCCTAACCTTAGCCCACAAAATAAAGGGTGAGTGTGAGCTGGTGTAACTCGCAATTTACCTACAGTTCAGCTCCCCCCCACAGAGAGTATTAAAACAGATCTCATTGAGGAAAAAAAAAGGTAGAATAATTACAAAACATATTTCTTATTTAATTAGTTAAGTTCGTATTAATCGCATCAAATAATCTGCTGATAGGTTTATAATTTTTTTTTTTTTTGTTTATAAAAAAAGTAATGGTGTTGACCTTATTTCTGAATTTTATTTTACAGGATTTAATAGTGAATGATTAATAACCTTTTGATCCTGTTTGCTGTGGTGTGCTGAGTCACGGCCATATTGGTGTTGTAGAAGTATAGCAGGCAAGATGATGTAGTTCAATGAGCAGTTTAACACAAAACTAAATGTCATTTTACAATCGGTGCGACCAACTGCATTTTTATTGACCTGCTCAATGATCTTTTTAACTGGCAAACATCATATGAGTACTTCATGGCACAATTTAAACTGTGCATCGGAAAGGACAGGACTTCACCTCTCTATTAGAATGATTGAGACAGTGGATAAATATGCTGTGTGTGTGAATAGAGGACTCTCTTTTTTAATCCATGACAAGAGACTGCTGGTATTTTAACCATTTTAAAGAAAGTAACCACAGATCAATAGCCACTCCTTTTATTCAAATTATGTCCTTCAGTATGGCTTTTTTCTTTTTCTAAAATGTTGCCTTTTCAGGATATCTGCATTGAATATCATCATATTCTTTGCTCCTGCAACAGTCTAAATGCTGTCTTTGAGGCTGTTCGATGTTGAATAGAAGGATAACCCACATCTGTTGTAGGTTTTGAGCCTCATTGTGCAGACAGGAAACACTGCAACATGTGTATTAGAACTCAATGGCAGCTGTTAATAACAACAAAATAATTACAAAGTAAGCAGTACAGTGTTTGTGCAGGCCACTAAAGGCTTTGCTCTGTTTGGCATTTGAAAACATTATAATAGTGCCTGTTAATTCGCTCTCACCATCATTATGCCTTTCTGTCGGCATTCTTACAGCCGTCTTAGATGCGTTTTGGATGGCCAAATACAAACAAGACTTTTGCATAATTGATATTTCATGGTTTGGTGCTTAATTGATATCTCATCAACACAGCTAACTCACGCACAGTTTGTGCACATTTGAACACACATGCATGTACACACACAGCAGGGCATTCTTTCAGAGGAGCGCTTATAAAGCAAGAAAAGCTGGAGTTCTTGGGAAATACTCACACTCACACAAACACACACACACACACACACACATTCACGTACACACACACACACACACACATACACACAAACACACACCCCCACGTACACACACACATTCACAGGCAGCTTAATAGAAAAAAAAAAAAAGTATATATGAACACAGCAAATGCTACATTACTGTACATGACAAGCTGAACCTGATGAAATTATTAATATTCCATGCAGCTGAGGTTTATTGCTGGGTTAGGGTATAGGGTATGAAATTATCTAGGGTGGCAAAATGGTGGTTAATAAAATTACATGAATAATTGTTTTTATTTGATCTTTAACTACAGAAAGAAAGAAAATGTGACTTTCCAAAGTCCCTCAGGAACTTTTCAGAAAGTTATTTATTTTTTAATTTGTGTTAAGTCGAAACATCTACATCAGAACCAAGCCATTAATTATAAGAACATAATAAGAAGAACTATAACAATAGTCCAATGCATGGACACATTTAGAGAACAATTAAAAATTTTAAACAATGAGTCTTCTGTACCCTCAAGCCTCCAGAGTCACCTTTGACTTCATTCAGTTTTCTTTGTAGCATGTAGGGCAGGGGTGTTGCATTTAAAATTTAAAGGGATCAAGTTAGAGACAATTTCCTCAAGCAAAGGCCCAAACATCATAATGTCCTACTTGCAGTTTGATTCAGTGCCATGAACAGTGTATTGAATGATCCAAGTAGTTTTATCAATGTCTGTATGAAATCAACAACTGATTGTTTCAACGATATTCAAGATCATTTTCACATTGAATTAAAGGGATTTTAAATAAGTATTTAAATAATGAATACATGTTCATTACGTAAGAGTAAAATAACAGCAACATTTTAAAATTAACTTATAACAGAGTGTTTGAAAAATGTGCCTCTTGAAATAAGAAAAAAATCATTTCAGCAAAACATCTTTTTGAGTAGATTGATTTTCCCCTTTTTCTTCATCGTAAACTCCATGTTAGATCTTAATAGTCCAACCAACTTGGAAAATAAACAATCTCAACATATCTTAACAACTGTACAGTCTTAATGACCTTCTTATGTCCCACTCCCACATGTTCTCTTGTTTAGTGACAGAAGAGAGCTTTGCCTTTGCCTGCCAATGTTTTATCAGGGCTGGAATTATAATTTGACGTGTTCATGGTGGAAATGGCAAATTTTTCTTGTGCCAGTAATTTGTCTAGGTCTCAACCGTGACAACTTTCCAACAATTAATGATTTCTGATGTAGGGAATGTGAATTGCGTGAGGAAAACAAAGTAAAAGCAAAAACATGAATTAGCATATAGAAATAATACAGTACATAAAACTGTAGTTAAATTCAACTAAGCCTTTTCTTGAAGATATCTCACCAGGAAAAGGAAAGCTTTAATTTTATATCACAAAATATGTGCTGCACATTGTACATATATTTTGCTGGTAAACACAATGCACTGTCAGTTATAATGATATGAAAAATGCCTTCAATAAAATGACTTGTTTCCACTGCTTTTTAATATAGTGTGTTAATATCTATTTTCATTTTGTTTTCAGTGGGCGTGTGAGGTTGAATAATTTAGCAGTCCACAGTGCACATTTAGTTTAGGTATGCTCCGGAGTCCTGGCTTAGTATCATGTGCGATGTGTCAGCCAGGAGAGAAGTCACTGCAGAACTTCTCATTCTCATTCGGCATAAAACATTCTCTCTTCCAGCAATCTTTTTTCATTTTAATTTATTTTTTTGGTCAGATATGGTGGATTTAAATTCTATTTAATTCAAACACTGATCATTTCTGATCAGAATTACTAATAACCCTGCAGCACCTGCAACTGTCTTAGTTATGCGTTTGTCACTCCGTCATGAATAACATTTAGCTGCAAAAATAAATAAATAAATAAATGAACAAATGCTCATTCCCCTTTGTTTGTCACTTATTCATAATTGATGTGAATGATCACCAGTATGGGTCTGAGTCAGAGTCAGATGAGATTAGACAACTAACCGAACTTGGATGGTGTTTTTCTGTTTTTTTCCTTTTGTCAATAAATCTGATTAATGATGTATCTGATGAATGAAATAAAGAAACATATTTTTTTTAATATAAATAAATAAAACACTTATTTTTTAATGTATTTTTCGGTGCATTTAATGGCATCTTAATGTATTTTTTTAGCGACTTATTTATTGATTTATTTTATTTATTTCTGTTATGATTTTGGAAGTTTCAGTCCTCAATGTGGTTGCTAATATGCACAATGTAAAAAATAATAATAATACTATATATGTATGTATATATATATATATATATATATATAAATATATATATAAATATATATATATATATATATATATATATATATATATATATATATATATATATAAATATATATATATAAATATATATATATATATATATATATATATATATATATATATATATATATATATATATATATATATATATATACATATTCATGTAATATATACATATATGTATGTATGGGTGTGAGATTGGTTGTGAGGTATGGGGAGGGAGAAATAAGTTACTAGTTGGTTTTGGGATGTGCATGATAGAAGCTGATATCCTTTTTTGGTTTGCTTCTGAATGTTCCAGCTGGAACCTCAGTGATAGAGAGAGTGTGCCCCATATAGAGAGGCCGTGTCCTCATCTCAGTGGCCCAGAACTTGAACCTGACCTGTGGCCCTTCACTATATGTCACCACCCCAAATATTTGGGATGTGCCAGATCTGTTTATTGACATTTCCTAAAAGTAATGTGTCAATTCAGCTGTGTCTTATGAAATGTGTGCCTTATAAATGTGTGTGCTGTTGCAGATTGGTAGTTAAAGGATAAAAGTTTTTGTATCTGTACCATTTTAAGTTGGTAGGGTTAAGGTGCAAGCTCTGACATGTTTCTTTGAGCCTGTAGTTGACTTCTTCCACTAAGTCATTTAGAATTATTTTTACAAATTGACTTCATTTGAATTAAATAATAAATTGTGTATTATTGCATTTCATGCTACAGACTGCTCAAAAACATTTTACAGCACCAAATTCACCTAATTACATACACATTCATACACTGATGGCAGAAGTTGTATGCAAGGTGCCCTTCAACATTCTGATTAGTGGACAACCGTTCCTACCTCCTGAGCCACAGAAATGAGTAGTTCTGGTGTTTGTGCTACTAATGTAGCTTCAATAGTTCCATGCACATGGAAGCATCATCTGTCAATGGAAATATAAATGAAGCAATATTTTTTATTGTTCTCAATATTTGTAAGTCCTGACAGGAAGCCTGGAAACAAGAAACATCTCAAGCCATGAACTACTAGAGGAGGAGCTGCCACTGAGCCACAATATGACCAGTAACTACTTTCCCCCTTCTTTTAACAACTGTGACACTGTTTCAGTCTATCTGTGAGCCTAGAGGTCTGCTCAGTGACCCATTTTACTATCAGAACACTGTGGTTGGACTGGGCAGCTCCAGGTGTGCCAGGTGTGAACGCATGCAAGTGTGACAATGTGAAAGGGCGCAGTACAACTGAGCATGGATCTCAGCTCACTTCCCCTTGATAAATAGAAATTGGGTACAAAAAACCCCTTCCTCTCTCTCTCTCTCACACACACACACACAAACATACAAATTCAGATAGTGGCTACTGCTGTCTCTGCCCAGATCCTCTCTTTCCTCCACCTCACATGTACTGTCTTTCATTTGTTTCCTGTAGTTTTTCATTGGTCACACACACACACACACACACACACACACACACTTTTGTCTGTGCGTGTTTGCCTCTCTGTCTCCCTCTTGGTGACAGGGTTCACTAGAGCGTATTCTCACTGGCCACAGTAACACTCCAGTAATCCAGGGAATGCTCACACACATAAAAGAAAAAAATATGGATGTGCCAGTTTCACCTCCTTGCCATTGGATGTGAGTATACGTGTGTGTGTGCATGTGTGTGTGTGTGTGTGTGTCTTCATTGGGGGGAATCTCATTTAAGATAGTGATCTTATCATTATGTAAATAACATCAGGAGAGCAGCCTCGTCTATTTTGATTGGCTGTTGCTTGTACATCTCTGTGCGTGTATGTGTGTCTTTGCGAGTGTGGGTTTAAAATTCAGCCAATCAACAGTAATTGTTCCCCGTGTGTCTGTGTCTCTTCTGGCCCATTGAGAGCTAACGTCAAAAAGTCACTGTTAATTTGATACATCCTCCCTCTGTGCAAGTGTGTGTGTCAGGCCGATAGTCAGACCATTTCCTTCGAATATAGAGTGCCATTGACAGCAAACATCAGCATTGCTATATACATTACAGCATGTTCCTTTCAGAATCTTTCAAACAAACCCAGTTGTTTGCTATCTCTCTAAAAGGTGTACATGTAAACCAACACAAGCTAAATGACAGCTGTCAGTTTTAAACACCATACTGCATTTTATTGTTGTTATACTGTTATTTTTCCTCTATCAAATTATAAACCAATCATCAAGGGGAATCTGAGGGGATAGACCTATTATATGCATGTAGATGATCGAAATTCAGCTTTTTCTGATTATTCAAATTGTTATTATTATTATTATATATTTTTTTATTATTATTATTATTATTATTATTATTAGTTAATGAAAATACCTTTATTAAAAATGGGCTACTTACATCTAACATCTACTGAAGTACAGTAATTGAGTAAATTGTAGTTAAGTTACATTCCATCACTGAATATTCTATGTTTTGACACCAAGATTTTTTGTTTTATTACAAATGTATAGCAGTTCCAAATATTGGTTATTGGTGTCCTTGATTACAAATAATAATAATAATAATCTGTACCAGACCGGGCCATGCCCCGCCCACAACAATCTGATTGGGAACACATCAATTGATAGCTGTCTTTAAACACTGAATCTGCAAACTACTAAGTATACGTATCAAATAAATGAAGTGGAGACAAAGTATAAATTACCAGAAAATGGAAATACTCTAGTAAAGACTCTGAAAATTGTGCTGAAGAACAGTCCCTGATGTTGCAGATTTCCCTTATTACTGCAAATGAATATTGTTCCCAAATATCAGCTTTCAGTCTCATTGAACTCTAATAATCAGTATCACACCATACTGATGTTACCCTCCATTGACAAGAAATGTTTTGGTTGTACACCAAAGAAGGCATCAATCAAACTTGCTAGCAGTGAAGTGCAAGTAAAGAGTGCCAGTAAAGCATCATGTCTGAGCTGAGGTTAAAATTGGTTCAAAAATGGTTGTAAAACATGACTCAATGGTCACTGTCTGGGGCCCTGATGAACAGATATTGGTAGGAAAGTAACTAAATTAGAACAGTAAGGCTTATAGAGAAAAAAGCACAATGAACAGGGTTTTGAATTTCAAAGAATGTAAATATATGTCTGTGTGTGTTTGACAAAGAGAGAGAGAGAGAGACAGAAAGAATACAGAGAATGTGTGTGTGTGTGTGTGTGTTTGTGTGTCGTGTGTTTGTGAAGATGAGGGCAGGCTAAGCCTATTTAACCCTACAGATGGTGTATGTGTGTCTGTGTGCGTGTGCATCCATGGTGGGTTCATTCATCCCTACTCTCACTTTAGCTGACATCGAACTTCTAGACTCTGTCAAATCAATTATTATTACTAGAAAGGCACACACAGACACACACACGCATGCACGCACACACACACACACACACACACACACACACACACACACACACACACACACACACACACACACACATTTCCTGGAGAGTTACCCTCACCCTAACCAGTACTGGTTGAACTAATGGAGCATTCAGGCCAAATGCAGTGTTAATACATACATACAAAGTTAATGAAAACAGATTGGGTGCAGATTTGGATTTATTTGGCCATTACAAATGACCATGCGGGAGTGACGCAGGCACAAATTGAGAATATTAAACCCAAGCAAGGATTTTGCCTGACACTGTATTGCAAGAGCCTATCTGCATTGAGATTCACACTGATGTCATGACACTACCATCGCTGACGTCTACTCATGAACAGCAATGGAGGAAGGGATAATCATGGGCCTTTGCAGACACCCAGAGCTGATCAATCTGAACTCCATCCAGGAAAAAAGCATTTTAAAAGTTATTTGCTTGTCATCTAGCCGACGTGTCAATGTATGAATTCAGGCTTTTTAAAAGGTGGCATTATAATGATGTCTTATTTTGCCATCCTTTTGATCCATTTATTTCAGTCAAATCACTGCGAAAGCCCTTTGATTTGGGTTCATACTGATGTGGTAAAGCAAATTAATTCAGTCACTGTCTACTGGTTGGTCCCAGTTACAATTGATCGTTTTATGATTTTTTATTATTACAATTTATTAGAAGTCTTTCATGTGCTTGCTTCATATGTACTTTCAGGCAGGTCATACATCTGCAGATGACAATTAACAATCAGAGAGCTTGCATAATGTTACTCATCTTACCAGCTCAGGAACCAAAGAAAAGCTAAATGGAGAAGCTAAAAGGAGAAGCTAAATGACTGAGCAAATGGAATAGCTAATAAAAGGAAAAACAGCGGTTAAATGGAAATGCAGATAAAAAAGGAAATGGCCCTTTTAAAATCTGTATTTCTAATTCAATTTGTGAATCCAGCTATTTAAACTATATTTTCAAATACATTTTTATTTTTTTTGTAAATCCCTTTTTAATTTAAACAATTTATTGATGGATTCATATTTCAATTGTACATTCTATTCATAAGTCCTTTTTTATTGGCCTTAAAATGTCAAATAATAAGTCACTTTGTAATTAAGTGTATTTATTAAAAGATTCAATAATAAACTAATTTATTAATGTTAATTTGCCTATATTTACTGTGCAATTAGTTAAATTCTTTATTTCTATTTTCGTGACACCACTTTCCTCCATAATCACACAAGACTGATTATTTTAACTTCTCGTTGCAGGCCGGTTCAACCAGTAGCACATAAAAGCTTCATCTTATAAATTATGAAGTTATTTTAAAGATCAGTTCAATGTCTGATTAGAAATGTCGTTCTGAGCACCACTACAGACACTGCCTGTGGAGCAGGGATGTGTGTGCAGGTTGTCTGGGAAATGAAGGCATTGATGAGCAGCGCATCTCTGTGACTTGCGCTGAAGAGTTGAGAATATTTTAACTTCTATGCAAGTCGAAAAACTGTTAGACAAATGTGCCATGCAGAATCTGGTGTTTATAATGTTTTCTTTCAGAGATCTCTGGCAGTGTTCTGGGGAGTTCTGGGGGAAAAAGGCTGCACATGATAAAACGTTGTGTGAATCTGAGTGAATGTCTGAATGTCTTTACAGCGGAGGCAAAACCGACCCCCGAATAATACTAGATTATAAGTTCTATTTAAGTTCAGCTTCACCATCACCATGTGACTGACAACGACAGAGGAACGTGGATTTAGATAATGGTGCTGATGGAGAGGAAATTGTGAGGATATTGTGGATTTGAGAAATTGAAAAGGACAGGATAGCAGCTGGCAGTTTCTCTTTTCTAGCCTAAGCACAGTTTGCTATATGTTCTTACACATGATAGGCACCCCTGCTTTTGTGGCCTGTGATGTCCAGGATTATCTTCCACATATCCTTGTTGTAACTGGATTTCCTTTCAGTCTGGTTTTGTTGTATGCTTCCTTGTCACCTGACGAAAAGGTTTTTGATAGAGCCCTGACCTTGCATTTGATTTCATTGGCTTTTTGGTCAGGGGGTTATTTTATTGTAATTATCATTAATATACATGCTGATGTAGGATGTCACAGACAATTTAAATTCCTCAAGATTTATTTTGGTTTTCCCTTGGTGGCTACACCATTTAACATGTGCCTGCCTGTGCACTCAAAACAGTCCTGTATAAGTGATTTTCATCTGTCCACACTTTAACATGTTTTTTTCTGATGGTTTGACCCTTTTTATCGACTGGCAGTAAGCTGACTGGAGAAGCAGGGACATATGGCCTGATGGACAAAAACAAGGAAGAAGAGGGCTTTATAGCCCCTAGTGTTTCTTCTCCATGCTTTCCAGCTCAGTCACTACATAATATAGAGGATGTTTCAGTCAGGTTAAGGAGTTGATTGCATCATCTGTAGAAAATTGAAATGCCTTCAACATTCAGTCATGGTGATTGTCGCTTGGATGAAAACTTCAGCAACAAACAGGCAGTCACACCAGGTCATTTTTCATTTTTTTGACAAATCACAACTGAAGCTACTGCTTCTAGGTGATTTAACCCTTACAACAACCAGGGGGACAAACATCGGCAGTGTTGGTCACGCTACTTTTAAATAGTAATTAGTTATAGTTACTGGTTACTTCTCCCAAAAACTGAGTTAGTAACGGAATTTCTCCAATATAAAAGTAATTAGTTATCAGGAAAAGTAACTATTGCGTTACTACTTTTCTTCCCCTTTTGAGCTCGGCATTGATTTTAATGTACTCTGTATCTATGTATTTAGAAAATGTCTTTCTGCATGGCGGACCGGCACCTGCTCTCCCTGGTATTTAGCCAATGAAGGAGTCTGGGTCAGCTGTTGATAACGGGAGCATTTTCTCAACAACATACCTGCCTATCATTGCATTCAGTTCAGTCTGTGTCACAAGTTTTAGTGAAGCTGGAGCAGAAACATCCAGCTTTAGCTGCTCGGACGGCTCCATGTCCTTCTGTGTTAGCAGAGCTCACGTAAGCCACACCTGCTATCATCATCAACAGTGTCAACAACAGAGTTTTGGGCCACTAGTGTTGTAGAAGCGCGTGCAGTTGAGAGATGCTTCATTAGATTAGAGTTGCTTACAGTTTTTCTCAATTGTTACACACAAAAACTGGTACTTGAGACACAATGACCACAACATGTAACTCATGCACCAACCCCCTGAACCAATTCTGCTAAACTAGAAGCACAATTCCTGCTTTACACTCAAATTGCAGTTCTAAAACACACTTTTTTTAAAACACTACACACAATTCTCTGCATTTGGCACAATTTTCATGAAGAAAATCTCTTGCTTTCACAAAGAACACTCTGTCATCCAAAATTCTAAAGTGAATTGCCCTACTATGCACACTGACTCATCACATGGGCAAACACCTAGACACCCTACACAACACACTCATTCCACCAGAGCAGCTCAGGTACATTGTCATTTGGGACAACGTAAGTTTCCACTGGGCTGCTCTGGTTCGTAACTGGTTCACTGCCCAACCACGCTTTATCTCCCTCCATATTCTCCATTCCTCAATCCTATTGAGAATTTTTTGTAAAGTGTATGACTGAAATCCACAAATCCACAAATGTGTATACCCCTTCTCCAAACTATGGAAGATGCATGTGGATATATAGCAGATGGTGCTTTTCATGGCTGGATTCACCATGCTAGGTGATATTTCTCTTGCTGCTTGTCCAGGGAAAACATTGCTTGTGATGTGGATGAGGTGCTGTGGCATGACCGAAACAGAGGAGATCATGCTGCACAGTTTTTTATTTTATTTTTTACTGTAACTGTGTACAGTAAATTCTTCTGTTGTTTTGTAGGTAGACCGTATATTGTTGTATATGCACTTTGTGTTGGTTGATATGTACACTGTGTACATTGTTTTTGTGGGAAAAATAAAATATATCTGTTACCGTGTATTTGTGTGTTCTGAGTATAAAAACAATATTCTCAAATATTTTACATCACACTTATGTATGTACTGACTGTAGTAAGTGTAACTGAACAAAAAAGGCCTAAGTCATTATGATGAATGAAGAAGAAGTGTTTTCCATTCATCATAGTGTTTTACACTGAGCACATCAGTGTTCAACTGGTTCTTATAAATGTCTATTCATTTGATGGTTTGTGTGTATCATTGAAAACAAAATAGCATTTTGAGAAGAAATAACATTGTTTTGAATGTAAAGTTTAATTTTGTTGGAGAATTGAGGGATTTTGCCCATTGTGTGTGTGATTTTTGATTTGTGTGTAGAGTTCTGAGGCATGCTTTCAGAAAATGTGTGTAAACAATCGACAATGCCTCTTGCTGAAAACATTGCTTGTGATGTGGATGAGGTGCTGTGGCCAGACCGAAACAGAGGAGATCATGCTGCAGTTTTTTATATTTTTATTTAATTTTTTTTACTGTAACTGTGTACAGTAAATTCTTCTGTTGTTTTGTAGGTAAACCGTATATTGTTGTATATGCACTTTGGTGGAATGAGTGTGTTGTGTAGGGTGTCTAGGTGTTTGCCCGTTTGATGAGTCAGTGTGCATAGTAGGGCAATTCACTTTAGAATTTTGAATGACAGAGTGTTCTTTGTGAAAGCAAGAGATTTTCTTCATGAAAATTGTGCCAAATGCAGAGAATTGTGTGTAGTGTTTTGAAAAAAGTGTGTTTTAGAACTGCAATATCAGTGTAAAGCAGGAATTGTGCTTCTAGTTTAGCAGAATTGGTTCAGGGGGTTGGTGCATGAGTTACATTTTGTGGTCATTGTGTCTCAAGTACCAGTTTTTGTGTTTAAACAATTGAGAAAAACTGTAATAGCAAGCATTTTTATTCAATCTCAATATGCAAACTGGTAGGTGCTGGCAAATGTATTGATCAACATGGCTCATCCCAGGTCAAGGAAAGCTATGCTGTTATGTGGGCTATTCACTTTTTTTTCTTTGGACTGGAAAGGGTCATCTGTAGCTTATGATGGGCTGCTAGAGGTAACGGGCAGAAGTGGAATTTGGTGGCCTTCCGCTGGTCAGGTTTATTTCTTAAGAATAAAGCCAAACTGTGCAGACTTTATTTAACCCTGACTGAGATGGACAATGCAAGCCAGACCATGTTCCGGTGTGGCCTAATCCAGATGCGTTCTGCTTGCAGTGTAAAAAAAACAGAGATGTTCTTTATGAGACTATCATGTGATTGTATTTTACAAGACATACCATCTCCTTGAAAGATGTTTTTCAATGACCCCAAATCTTCTGTTTGAATAGTTAAGGCACTGGAACAATTAATATAGGTGCCGTCACCTTCTGTTGTTTCACTGCAGGTGATGATTTCCTCAGACGGACCTGGAAATCAATGTCCTAATTACTTGCTTTCTTCCTCTCTCGCCTTCCCTTTACCTTCACTTTCCTTTTACCCCTACGCTAGTCTACAATGGGCAAACTGCCTTTTTCACTTCCCTGGAATCCCAACCTCTTTATTCTATTTTCTTTCACTTTGCCCTATCTACTCCATGCTCTCTCACCATACCCTTTCATCTCCTCCTCGCTACCTTTCATTGTAGCTTTCCATTCTTCTCGTTCTCCATCCCTTAACCTCTTCTGCTCTCTGTCATCCTCGTGTTCCTCTTTGTTCCACATGCTTTTTTTATTATTCCCTTTATCCTCCAACTATTTCCTTCCGTTGTTCAATTTTCTTTCATTCTCTCTCACTTTACCTCCCTTAACCTTTCGTAACACATTTATCTCCCTTACACTAGTAGGTCCCGAGCCTCACTGCAAATAAATACCAATTTCTTGTAATTAAGCTTGTTTTAAACACACTTGATACTAGTTGCTTGAGATCATGTTAAGAAGTCCTGCAAGGAGGTGAACTTCAGTCATGCTGAGGTTGGATATGAACAGCTGTATGTACTTCACAGCAGAATTTTGGCTTGTCCTTTGGACGTGTAATGTATAGCCCCAACAGAGACAGGTGACAGAGTGGGAAGGGATAACCAAATAATTAGATATCAACTACACTGACGCATACCTATCATATGACCAATCCAATATTCCAATCCCAGGTCTTCTTCTGAATTTGATATTTCTTGTGTTCTCTAAAAACAGGCCTACTAAACAGTAATGTGGGTATAGACTAAATGTACAGACTCTTGAATTTTATTTATTTCAGCTGTATCAATCATTATACATGCTTTTTTATGTTGTTGACCAGCCAAAAAAAAACCCGGAAACTAAAAAGGCTTACTTGATGTTGTGAAACATTGGTGTTACCTTTGAGTGTGAAAGGCTGATATAGATATCAGAAGGTCACTGATAATAGGGCTGCATGATAAATTTAAATATCTGTATAATATAACTTTAACTTTACACTTTGTAAGTTAAACTGATATATTTTAGCAAAAGCTACAATTACAAGAATAAGGACAGTAAAAGCCTAACTCAAAATACGTATAAGTGTCAAAATAAAACAAAACAAAAACATGTATAAAGTTTAAAAATGTAAATAAGTGTTGTATTGAAAAGACAAGACAAGGAGCTAACTTGAGAATAACAGTAAAGACTGAATTGATTTAAAGCAGTTATGCCCACTTTAGGTACCGTTTGAGGATGTGTCTCCTCGAAAGGCCTGATCCAAACTCACCATCACACTGCTGGTCTGTAGAAGTCTTGGGGTCAACACACCCCTTGAATTAAAGCCTGTGAACGTCGTGTTTATCTGTGCCACATACTGATGGAAACGAACCATGACGTATGTGGAGCTCATGGAGGTGCGAACTTCTCCAATTAGCATATGAATGGCAGCGAAACCACTCCTGGCTACTCAGTATTGGATGAAACCACTCCTTTAAACAAGAAAAATCACTCATGATTGGTTGGCAGATCTGTCACTATTGGTCACCCTGGGTCACATAGGGCTGTCAAACTATTAATTTCTTTAATTGCGATTAATCGCATTTTTGTTCTAAATGTACCTTAATGTATTTTTGTTCATGTTCTTAATACTTTTAACAACATAAGAAAGGGTTAGGGTTAGGCAAATATGCTTGCTATATGAAAATGTTTATTCAACACTTTAAATCATGCAGGAAAATAAAAGGCTCAGAAAATATCACCTTATCCTAAATGGGATCAAAACAAGGTGATGTCTGCTTTTGGCAAGGGGGGGGGGGCTCTCTGCATCTGCCATGTGTTTGGCTTGCAAATGATATTTGAGACTTGACGTACTTAAATGGTAACTCATTTCATGTCGACAGTACGTGCAGATAACTTTTGTCCTATCGACCGAACCATCTGGCAGTGTTTTGAAAGTGAATTTGCCGTTCATAAGTCCTTTCTCCATTTCCTTTCACTTTCGCTTTTCAGTCCACCGGTTTTTTCCCGAACCGCCAACCCTGCTGCTTCTTCTTCTGATTCCCTTTCTTATTCTTCTGCCACCCTCTGGATCGAGACTACAGGTGCCATCGAGGGCCGTAAATCATACAATGCGCGTTTCTTTTTTTTTTAATACCGAGCATTAATCGCGCGTTAAAAATATCAACAGCGTTAATATGAAGGTAGATTTGTGTCTTTATTATTCATTTAAAAAAAAAGGTTGCTTCAATCAAAATATATATTTTCAATTAAAAAAACCTTCACTTTAATTAAAAAAAACCTTTTCAATCAAAGAAAAAAAGTGTTTGAATGCAAAAATATAGTTGAGACTCATAAAAATGCATTTGAACACTGTTTTTCTTTGATTGAAAATGTTTTCTTTGATAAAAGTGAAGGGTTTTTTTGTTTGAAGCAACTTTTTTGATTGAAGTAATGTTGTTTTGTGTTTTGGCCATATTATGGGTAGGACATGTGTCTTTATAATTCAATCAAAAAAATTATTTTCAATAAAAAAATCACTTCAATCAAACAAAAAAAAAATTCAATTATAGAAAGTTTTAGATGCAAAAAAATATTTGAGACTCAAAAAATTGCGTTTGAACACTTTTTTTTGGATTGAAAATGTTTTCCTTGATTGAAGTAATCTTTTTTGTGTTTGGGCCATATTATGGGTAGGACATTTGTGTCTTAATTATTCAATCCCAAAAGTTGCTTCAATCAAAAAAAATATTTTCAATCAAAGAAAAAACTCAAATGCAAAATAAAATTGATCCACTTCTAAATGCCCCCTCATGTGCACGCAATAGTGTCACACCGGTGAACAACGAGGTGATTTCATCCCCCCCACTTATTCCTATGGTTAAACCATTCCTCAGTTGTTTAACTCAGATGGATCATTAATGAGGAATTTATCTTAAAATATAGTATCGTAATCCCTATTAATACATTTAATATTGTTATAAATGCAATCCATGATGGAGTGATTACTCCATATTTTAAGATAAATTCCTCATTAATGATCCATCTGAGTTAAACAACTGACGAACCAAGAGTATGTTGTGAGTAATAGTGGAGCTGTTAAGCTCAATAATCTTGCTTTTTGTGAAAGAAGCATGAAACTTTCAGGGTTTGTTCTTGATGACCTAAGCTTTACTTTAAGATGTGGAGGCATCCTCAGTTTGACCCCCGAGGTCAACTAGAGGTCACTGACCTCTGTAATATGTAATTTTCATGCAAAAAATTGTAAATGTGAGTATCTTAGGATCTAAATGTGATAGAAATGTAAACAAACTATGTATTTCCAAGCTTCTGGGCATGAGGAACTCGTTTATGCCATTGATAGCACTCTAAGAGGCAACATCATTAAGTGCACTGAAGGATACTAGGAATGTGAGTGGCTTAAGGCGAGACACAATAGGTGAATAGGGTAAAAGAATTTGATAATAGATATCACAATGAAACTTTGTCCATATTTTAGGAGCTTAACAGCCCCACTATAAACCAGTAAGTGTAAAATAAGGATTTGTTTCTCTATACGATGTCTTTATTGTTTATTGTTTTATGTAGTATCTATGTGGGGAAAAAACATGGATGTAATCACGCATTCTTTGGGGGGGTCGTGTCCCCTCCAATATACAGTAGAAATATGTTAATTATGCAGTCTTTTATAAACCCTGTCAACAGATCTGTCTCGTTATTTCTTATTTATTTTAAATTAATTTCCGTTTTTAAGGAAAACATAAGTGTGTGAACCCCCTCTCCCAATTGTAAACTTAGTTGCGCCCATCCTAAGGTATTAAACCGCCCTCGCGATGTAACAGCATACTGAATGGAGCGCACCTCAGTACGCTGAGTAGCTCCTCATACATGAAAACCCATTGGTCAAGAGTGATTGACAGCCATCAAGCCAATCATAGCCATTTGACCAAACCCACTAGTCCCGGCCAGCGCCATAGAGAGAAAGAGTTGTGACGCTCTGTGATGTCACCGCCGGGGCGGTCACGTGGTTCTTGTAAGCCCCAATAGTTCCAAAACACAGGCTGGCTGTCATGTTCTTCTATGGGACAGCCAGCAGCGATTGCGTTTTTGAGCGGTAAATATAAAAAAAAAAAAACACACATCCAAGTACTTTTTCAGCTGTTATTGCATTATTGCATTTTTGTTAATGTCAGTTTTGCATTTGGAGAGTCAGGGCGACAACGAAAAGCTGTGTATTACTTAGATAACTTTTACATTTTTGGAGGGAAAAGCTTAGCGTTCATGTTTAACTTTTCTTTTAATTATCATTCCTGTGATGATAATCGTCTCGTGATTTTCATTTTAGTGCAACTGGCCTGTATTATTGATTACCGTGATTTGGCTTATAAATTCTGATTCAGCCATTAGCTTACCTTCGTGGTAGCAGAGGTCTGCCATGGTCCATTCAGCATTCACCTAGCAGCTAGCTCACTTCTTCTGATGAACATGGTCACCCCAGGACCACAACATGAAACATGGTCATGTTAAGACTAAGAATATTACTAGAATATTTAAGATTAAGCCAGACACATATTATCAAAACTATTACAGAATAAAAAACTAATTTACGCCTGCATGACTGGGTCTATAGATAACTGCAGAGCTATTAAGATTTTTCTCTGTGGTTCTGGGTTCATAACGTTAGCTGTAACTCAACTCAAGTAACTTAAGCAAATAACAAAACACTTGTAACTCCTGTTACAGTTATTGAGACATCAGTGTAAGGATGGCTGATACAAATCCATGTTTTCAAAGAAAGTATTTTTTATTAGACAATGACAGACAACAAGAATGTGTGTTTGTGTGTGTGAACAAGAAAAACAAAAACCAGGGGCAGGTGATCCATGACATCGCAACCATGAAGAACCAAATGGAAAAAAAAAAACAACTCAGGAGAAGGACCAAATAAGCTGCCAATTATATAGCAGCTAGAACGGCGGCTTACGATGGTGGTCACGGCGGCTGACGGTGATGGTCACGGCGGCTGACGATGGTGGTGGTGGCTGCTGCTAATGGTCTGCTAAATATAGCAGCTAGAATGAGTCCTGTATCACACACATAACCGACTAACGATGGCTGACACGGTCAGGTTCAGCAGATAAAAGCCAAAATAAATAAAACCCCTTGATAATACATGTAAATTCTGCTTGTTAGTTACAAAACATCATTAATATAAAAGTTGCTAGCGATTCATTACCGGACTCTTACGTTACCTTCACAGCTGGTGAAGTCGTGCTAGCCAACTAGCTAGCAGGCAATGCTTGAAAATTGGCTCTAACAACCAAGATAAAATATAGATAATTATGCTGTGCACGTACAAATGAAGACCAGTATAAGCATCACAAAGGGCCTCTGATACAATATAGACAGTTCACTATTCAAAAGAGGTCAATTTTTCAGCAACTTACCTCTGGAACTATTCGATGTGCCACAATGTAAGTGAATGAGGTCCAACGCCCAAATGACAGTGTTTGGAACTAATCCGAGCTCCATAACCCGGAAGTAGGCGGTACAGAGCGCCGCCATTTTTTACAACGGAGGTCTATGGGAGTGCCACTCTGTTAACTCTATCACTCTGGTCCCGGCCGCCTGGGAACGTAAACAATTACATGCTAACACGGAGCTGCAGTCACTCGCTGCTGCAGACAGTGGAGGTATGAAACGGTTGTTTAACTAGTTAATAATGTAGAATTTTGTCTGTAAATAGAAAGTCTTGCTTTGTAGCATGTTAGCTAATATTAAGCAAGCCAGGTGGCAAACAATTAGGCCAAGCCAGGTAAGCCAGGTAAAGTTAATGGTAACTGAAAGATAGTTTTCTAGAAACAAACTGATTTTGATATTATTCAACATGATCATGAATGCCAAAAAGGAAGAGGCAGCAGAAGATTGACTTCTTTTACAAGTCAAGTTGTCATGTAAGTGGAGTTATGTGACAGGAGTACATTCATATTTTTGCATTAATGCCACGTAGGTGTTCATTTACGTAATTTAAAGCTATTTTTTGGAGCTTAAAACCTTTTTTTCAATGAAGAAAATCTCCCACATCCACTCATCCCTGTTACTGCTCTCATTTGTCACACATACAGTTCCTCCAGGTAATGTCCAGATAAGTTCAGAATAGCAGTGCATGTGTGAAAGGGGCTACACTACTGTACATGGTACACTGTTATTTATGCACTTACTATATAGAGCTGAACAGTGAGGTTCCGGAAGTGAAAATGCCATTCATATTCTGCATAGAGATTTTGATTATTGGCCATAATATCGTAACCATCCAAAGTAGACTTACCACAAGCTATTAGATTGTGAAACGATGGTATATGATCCTGTAGAAACCACAAGTCTGTATGCTATCAACCTTGTTATAAGAAAAACATGTTTTATTCGTGATGTCACGGAAAAGTACTACACTACCCACAATCCTATAGTGTAACAGCAACGTATCTGATTGGTGGAGCTCGCTGTTACCATGGAAATGTTTACCAAACCCGCGAATTTCATGTTCGCTAGTTACTGCTAACACTGAACTCTACGATCGTTTACCACAGAGCTGCCATGATTTCACTTTATGACCTACTGCGTTTTTTTAGAGGTGAGGAGAAAAGTTTCGAAAGGGTTCACCTGAACATAAAATTTGCGGGTTTGGTAAACATTTCCATGGTAAGAGCGAGCTCCACCAATCAGATATGTCGCTGTTACATTCGCAATGATTTATGGGATGAGTAGTGCCTTTACTCTTGAGATAATTATGTACACGGTCTTGTACCTTTGCTTTTTTCTCCGTCTTCCAACAATTTTTTTTGCGCCGAATTAAATGTTTTTTTGGTCACGATTCATCTCCTAGCTGATTGGCTTGGTTCCAGGCCTAAAACTCCATATATATGGATTTTATGAAATGTCAATGGAGTAAATGAATGGCAAATTCACTTCCGGAACCGGAGCCGTTAAAAAAGTGGGCGGTCACTGTTGAGCTCTATAGCTAAAGCAAATAAACTAGTAACACAAGCAGAAAAATCAATGTATCAAATTCAAATTCTGGTAAAATAATGGTATCTGGTCACAATGTAGGCAGCACAGAGACACAGGGAGAGGGAGAGGCACGGTGAAAGCCGTGGCCAGGCAGGGACATGCTCTGGGGATACAGATGATCAGGTGAGAAATTTGAATGAGAACTTAAACAGCTTGATAACATGAGTTTTAACCTACGCTAACATGTCAGCAGTAAATAAAACCAGTAACATTGGGCCTGAGACTGGCATATAGGTGAGATATAGAGCAAAACCTTTGAGATAAAAACATTGATTTTCACTTAGTGGGAATTTAAAGTGAAGATTTATCTTGATTCTGTAGGAATCCATGCAGTTTCACAGAATATTCCTTTACATGTGAACTAAAATGGTCAATGTTGTCCTAAAAACTTCTAAATGTGCGAATTTTCATATATAAAATATCATAGAATTGTGGGAAATGTACTTGTAAAAAATCAGGGAAAGGGCTCTCATTTGGACCCCCCCAATATCTATACCATGGTTACGCCCTTGGGAAAAAATATGTTTGTAGATCAATGACCAAGAAAGAAGCATCTGTTTATGAAAGTTTGATAGTTTTGAGGGGACTTTTTCAACATTTTAATTACAAAATGAAAGGAAATTTAGGCCCCCTAATTCATTTATTTTTTTTTGTCCAATCTGTTTATTGATTTTTGCAGACATGATAACATGGCATATCAAATACAAGTATGATGTCTGTAGAGTCAAGCACAATTTCATTCCTCTGACCCTCCCCAAACCCACCCATCCCCCCTTCCCTAGCTGTCACAGCAAAAATCAACACCGGTCAGAAAAGCATAGGCTCGGAAAGAAAAAGCAAAAAAACCCCAAAACAAACAAAAAATAAATAAATAAATACACAAACAAATTGATACATAAATTGAAAAAAAAAAACATTAACAAAATTGAATATGTGCATGTCAAAACAAAATTAGATACAAGAGGGAGATTAAAGAGGAGAAAGAAAGAAGCAAGGAGGGGTTCTCTCTCTCCCGCAGACTCTGCCTAGGAAGTATCATCAGTGTTTGGAGCGATAGTGAGATTATTGGCAACATAGGTTAGCAGGGGATTCCAGGTCTTGTGGAAGGATTCGAGAGAACCCTTCTGTAAGAATCTCAACTTCTCAAATTGTAAGCAGTGTAACACTTGTCTTATCCAGCCATCATGTGATGGAGGAGAAGTTAGTTTCCATTTTAATAGGATGGCACATCTGGCTAACAAGGTGGTAAAGGCAATGACACGCCATGCTGTGGTAGGCAGAATATTAGTTGGGGAGAAGCAAAAGATAGCAGTCAGGGGATCGGGTTCTAACTTTAAGCTAAGGGCACATCCAAGCGTTTCGAATATATTGGACCAAAACTCTGTTAGTCTCGGGCATGTCCAAAACATGTGTATGTGGTCAGTGGGGGCCTGCTTACAACGATTACAAGCATTGCTTTGATTTGGAAATATTTTAGCCAATCTGGCTTTAGTGAAATGCACTTTATGAATCGCTTTGCATTGTAGAAGGCCATGCCTTGCGCATATAGAAGAGGAGTGGACCAGAATTAAGATATCGCTCCATTGACTGTCAGATATCTTTAAACCCAAATCATGCTCCCATGAGCCTTTTAAAGTCGCAGTGCTTGTTGGATTTAAGGAGTCATTTTACTATATATACTGGATATTAGCTAGTAGTTTCTGGTCAAAGTCCAGGGCAGACATGGGGACTCGAGTCACTGTGACTTGGACTCAAGTCAACTCGAGTCGCTGTTTTGATGACTTGTGACTTGTCTTGAAAAAAAATTAAAGACTTGAGACTCGACTTGGACTTGGAAGTTAATGAATCGGGACTTGACTTGAGACACAATGACTTGAATGACTTGAGTGTTATTCAGTTCATGATTTCAGTTTGAATATAAATTAATACATTAATTTAAAAATAAAAAATATATATAACTATTACCCGGCAGAAGCGCAGGCTGAGAATGGCGTTGTCATGATTGGATCACTACCCTGTCAATCAATCATTCCCTCTCTACGTATCTTACGTGTTTATTTGAGAAACACGCCCTCTTATATCAGATCTGCATTAACATGGCAGCGGGAGGGGTGCTGAGAGTCATCGCCTTCAGCTTTTGGAATTACCATTTTGATGGCAAAAGACGCAAAGCATAGTGCAAGACATGCGACATAAACATCTCGGACAGCCAAGCGACAACTTCAAACTTTGTTCGTCATTTGAAGAGCCATTCTGCCCAGTAAGTGCTTGTCAATTAGCTAATATTATCCTGTTAGCCTAGTGGGTAGTTAGCTAACTTTAGCTTGATATGATACGGAGGTGGGGGTGGGGAGGGTCAGTTTGGTGGAACTTGTTTGTTTTTTTTTATTTGCCAACATTAACCCCAGACAACGTGAGCGAACCTTCCGACCGGTTCATCATGAAACTGGCTGTACATTTTACGAATGAGCAAAACAGGGTTAAATGAGCTAAATAACATACCAGCCCACCAACACCGAATCATTGCCTATCTTAAGCAACGGCGGGCTGCCTGCGTGAATTTGGCTGCTACCTGTGTGTGTGTGTGTGTGTGTGTGTGTCTGTGTGTGCGCGCGCGCACGCGGGGGTCATCCCTGCAAAGTAAATATTGCAGCGATGAAGTCACCTAAAAGTAGTAGTAGTAGTAGTAACTAAGGTTGTGAAGTTGAATGAATACTGTTTGAGATGGACTAAATGAAGCAATTGTCTTAATATTGAGTAATTACTACAAGCTAAAACACTAGTTCATAAGGTAGATACTGCTTAAAAACAGATCATGACACAAATATGGTTTTAAACTTAGCAAAGTAAGTAAATGGAATAGATATGTTAAAACAGTACATGAAATAAATAGGATTTTAAAAAGAAGTAACCTTTAGTTAAAAACAGCATATGAAGTTGATTTGGGTTAACAGCTGAGTAAATGAGGTGTATACATAGCTTTAATGCAATGAATATGAGGATAAAACTGAATTAAGTAAACATGATTTCATATGGAGCAAGTTTATAAATAAAAACTACAAATAAGCCTAAAAGAACTTTCCTTTTTTTTTTTTTTTTACCACTTATTATGTTGTATGTTGCATGTCTGTCTGACCATACAGTACATCCCATTCTTGTTTTTGCTTCTGTTTCACAGATATGCAGAGTATGAAAAGACGAGAAACGTCTGCACTAATTCTACACAGCCTGCAATTTTTTTCACTTTATTAAGATCAGATTCTGCGGGCAAAATTGCAATAATAAGGTGACTTGACTTGGACTTGACTTGACCTAGTACAGGACTTGACTTGACTCGACTTGACATAACCTGTGACTTGACTTGACTTGCCCAAGAAAAAATTACTTGGGACTTACTTGAGACTTGAAGGTTAAGACTTGAGACTTAATTGAGACTTGCACATATGTGACTTGATCCCATCTCTGTTCCAGGGTAATACATTCATCAATTTCTGAGTCAGGGGGGCGGTGAGGGAAATGTGGAAACTGTTTTTGAATAAAATGTCTTATTTGAAAGAAACGGAAAATATGACTGTTGGGCAAGTTGTATTTTGCTGACAGGGATGAAAAAGATTAAAAAATCTCTTTCTCATACAGGTCAGCCAATGTTCTAAGGCCATTGGTTGCCCATTGGCAGATGGGTCAGAACCAGACTGGAGAAATAGATAATTATTCAGAATTGGCGCACAGGTTGAAGCCCTGTGCAAACCATACTGTTTCCTAAATTGGAGCCAACTCTTGATGGTATTAGTAACGACTGGGTTCCACGAGAAGTTGTAGAAGTTGTAGTGGGCAGTTGCGAGCAAAATACATGAATGTAACGAGCATAGCGAGGATGACATTTCTATATGGACCCAGGGTGGACCAGATTCACCTTTGACCCAGTAAAGGAGTTTATTAATATTGCAAGCCCAAAAGTAATAGCGAAAATTTGGGAGTGCTAACCCTCCTTGCGATTTGGGAAGTTGGAGGATTGATTTCCTGAGGCGGGCAGGTTTGTTACCCCAAATGAAAGTGTTCAGATGCTGATCGAGTTTGGTGAAAAATTATTTATTAATACAGAACGGGATGTGTTGAAAAAGATATAAAAAATTCGGCAGGATGACAATTTTAACTAGAACTGCAAGCAGTTATGAATGGGGGCCAAGCCCCCCCGCGCAACTCGGACCCCACGCACCGCAGAGCCCACGGAAGTTGGCCCCAAAGGATGACAGGCTCAGGGCAAAAGTGAGGACACAGGCCAACGTCTGAGCCGTGGTATTCACTGTAATGGGAAGTGCACTGGAAGTGCAAAGGGCTGAATGTGTGCCGATTTGGATTTGTTGTAATAAGGCACGCCCACATTGAGCAGTCATGACCACCTTCAAGATATGGCCTCAGGATTGGCCCTACATCATACCGACCAAATTTCGTAAAAATCGGTGTAGCCGTTCAGGAGATATAAACTTCTCATCTTTTTAGCACCCCCTAGAGGCCAAAATTCGCCAAATTCGGCTCATCCCTTCCCAGTGTCATGGCAACCAAAGATTTCAAATTTGGTGTTAATAGCATTTAGTTTGACCGAGATATCAAACAGTTTAAATTTTTATAGCTAGCTACAGAAATTCGTTCTTTAATAATTTCTGCATTTTTTGACCTAGCAAAATTCTTTTGATAACTTTAGATGAGGTCCAGCTGAAGAGTGTACTTGGCAAGTTTCATGCAGATCGGACAAAATCCCAAGGAGTAGTTTGAAAAAGTAGGTTTTGCATATTTGGTGATTCAGCGAACGAAATGTGCAGCAGAAGTGGGCGTGTCCTATGTCAGAAAACCCAGCTCTATTGAGGAAACATATGGATATAAGGTTTGCGAATGTGTTATTTAAAATGTGGAAGTTACAGGCAAAAATGCGATTGCATCCATTATAGCGCCACCTAGTGGAGTACATGTGCGATATTTGGTATGGAAGAACTGTGTCCTATTCTATCTGTACCATATAAATTTCAGCATAATAGTTTGGCTGAAATGAATGTTTGTTGTTTGTCTTGTAATAAGCCACGCCCACATTGACCAGTCATGACCACCTTCAAGATATGGCGTCAGGATTGGTCCTGCATCATACCGACCAAATTTCGTAAAAATCGGTATAGCCGTTCAAGAAATATAAACTTCTCATATTTTTAGCGCCCCCTAATGGCCAAACTTCTCCAAATTCGGCTCATCCCTTCCCAGTCTCATGGCAACCAAGGATAAAGTTGGGTGTTAATAGCATTTAGTTTGACCGAGATATCAAACAGTTTCCATTTTTATAGCTAGCTACAGAAGTAATTTGCTAATTTTTTGACCAAGTAAAAATCTTTTGATAACTTCAGATCATGTCCAGCTGAAGAGTGTCTGTGCCAAGTTTCACGCAGATCGGACAGAATCCCAAGGAGGAGTTCGAAAAAGTAGGTTTTCCAGTTTTTGCGATTTTGCAAAAAAAAAAGAAATCTAACCGGAAGTGGGCGTGGCCAATCGCAAAGTGATTCAGCTCCATTCAGGGAATTTGGGGATACAAGGTTATAGTGCCCCCTGCAGGCGGATATATGTCGTTTTTTGTGTCTGAGATATTCGCAGGAGTCTGAACCAACCCTCCAAATTGCATTGCCCTCCCTTGCACGGTTTAGCCTGCAGTACCACTTTTAGCCAGAGAAAAATAAAAATAAAAATCTTTACAATTACAATAGGGCTCCCTCGGCCCCTTGGGCTTGGCCCCCTAAAAATCTTTACAATTACAATAGGGTTCCTAGCACTGCTGGTCCTAGGAAATGCATATGCTTGCATGCGCGTTCCCTCGGCCCCTCGGACTTGGCCCCCTAATAAGATTAACATAAGACCTTCAAGAGATAGGCGCAGGGAAACCCATCGGGACATGTCTAGATTACACTTATCCAATCATGGTAAAAAGTTTTTGGAGAATAGATCTCTGAAGGAGCTGGTCACAGTTACCCCTAAGTATTTGAATCCTTCTTCAGCAATTTTAAAAGGAAACATATTTTTGGAGAGTGCTCTTGCCAATTGGTTTACACAAAACAACTCACTTATTTGGATATTTAATTTGTACCCTGATACACTGCTAAATTGTTTTAGAATTGACAGTATTGGAGGTAGGGAAGATGCTGGGTTTGAGATGTATAAGAGGAGGTCATCAGCGTAAAGAGAAAGTTTATGGACCTGACCAAACCGACTAATGCCCTGGAATGCAGACTGGCTCCTCAGCGAAATGGCTAAGGGCTCAATGGCTATGTTGAACAATAAGGGGGAAAGCAGGCAGCCCCGGCATGTCCCGCGCTGTAGAGAGAAAGACGGGGAGTGAAGGCCATTAGTGTTCACAGATGCAGAGGGGTTGGCATATAACAATTTAATCCAGGAGATAAATTTAGAATGGAAACCAAATTTTTCTAAAATAAAAAACGGGTATCCCCACTCCACCCTATCAAAGGCTTTCTCCGCATCGAGGGCCACTACAACCTCGGGAGTGTTAGATGTAGGAGAGAACATGATATCGAACAGTCTTCTAGTGTTTAAGAAAGAATGTCTGCCTGACATGAAGTCTGTCTGGTCTGATGAAATAATGGATGACATCACACGTTGGAGACGTAGAGCTAGAACTTTGGCAAGTATTTTGCAGTCAACATTTAAAAGCAAGATCGGTCTGTGGCTACTGCATAAGGTAGGATCCTTATCCTTCTTCAAAAGCAAAGAGATGGAGGCAACAGACAGCGTTGCTGGCAGGTGACCTACTCAGTAAGAATCGTTGAAATCCCCTCACCAAAATCAGGACCAAAGATGCGGAGAAAGCCTTATAAAATTCAACTGTGAAGCCGTCAGGGCCCGGTGACCTCCCGTTTTGCATTGATTTTATTGCGTCCTGTATCTCGAGAGCGGAGATTGGGTTTCCGAATTCCCTGGAAATAGTTTCATCAATTTGAGGATAATTTATGGAATCCAGGGGATTGGGGGTCATCATGGAGATTGGGGGGCATTCAGAGGTATATAAGTCCGTTTAAAATTTAGCAAAGGACCTGTTGATTTCAGTTGGGTCAACAATGTAGCCACCACTGGATGATTTAATTCTGGGTATCAGCCTTGATGCACTGACTGCTCTGGCCTGTTGCGTCAATAGCCTCCCAGCCTTGTCACCCTGTTCGAAGAAGTGTTGTCTAGATTGTTGTAACTGTCTCTCTATAATGTGCGTCATAAGTTGGTTTGGTTCTGAATGTAGGAGAAGACCGTAGGAGAGGGTGAGACAGAATACATTTCATCAATTTTCCCAAGTTCGTCTGTAATTTCCTCCAACCTCGACCTTTCAGTCCTTCTCACTTGAGAGATATAGGAAATCACCTGTCCCCTGACAGTGGCTTTGAGTGCCTCCCACAAAGTTCCACTACTAACGTCGGGAGTGTCCACCGAAGTAGGCGCATGATCAGAGACAGCTATAGGGTGACAGTCACAAGAACTCACGCAGTGTAATAATTTGTTGTCAATCATAAAACAATCTATTTGTGAGAACGTGTGGTGCACATGTGAAAAAAAAGAAAAGGCTTTACTGTGGGGTTATTAAGTCTCCAGGGATCTGAAATTCCCAATCTGGAAGTGTAATTAATCAATACATTAGCAGATTTAGATTGATTAGATTGTGTGGGGGAAGAACTGTCAAGGTTGGATCTTGAACCAAATTGAAATCCCCACCTATGATTATGTGGTAGCTATCAGTGTTAGGGATTTTGGAGAAAAAATGTATGAAAAATTGTTTATCATCCCGATTGGGTACATAAATGGAAGCTAAGACTACTGGTGTATTTTGTAACATGCCTGAAACTATGACAAAGCGACCGTTAGAGTCAAATATAGTGTTTGTCGGCTCGAACAGAACCCTCCTGTGGATGATGATGGCCGCTCCCCTGGCTTTCTCAGATAATTTGGAGTGAAATAAGTGGCCCATCCATGCCGTTTTAATACGGAAATTGTTTGATGTTTTGAGATGAGTTTCCTGGAGGAACATAATGTCCCCTATAAGATGTTGCAGATGTGTCAAGACCTTACCAATTTTGGTGACATTATTCATGCCTTTGGTATTCCATGAGATCAGACGAACACCTCTATCTGTTGTCATTCCTGCCTTGCTCATCAGGGATGATGGTGATGGTGCGTTGATCTGGCATTGTGTAGCGGCTTATATACAACGGAGAGAGAGGCGGCGGGAGAAGAGGAGCAGCACAGAGAGAAAACAAAACAAAAACAAAAAAGAAAACAAAGGAAGAAAACACAAAACACAGCCCAATACAAGTTATCACAGTGACCGTACCACGGAAAATACCGAAAATGAAGAACGTACTGAGCTCTATGGCTCTGAACTTACTCGTAATCCTATCTTCCCCGGTCTCTTTCCCATCTTAAAGTGGTTAACCTCATGAAACAACGTGGCTTGAACAGATACAATACGTCGGCAAGTTAACAGAGGGAAACAGGCCCTGAGAAATGCCTTGGTTACTTAAGGCTATTATAGTCAAGTGAATGTTATCAAAATGTGCAAAGCCTGAACTAGCAGGTATGAGGCAAAGCAAGCCGGTAATGATATTAACACTCTCCTCGCGTGAAACATAACAATCAAACATTAACAAATAATTTGGCAGCTGAGGACATAAGTGGTTTAGTTATAATGGCACAGAAAGAAAGGGGAAGAGGGAAGCTGGCCGTTGAGACAAGGGCGGGCTAATGCGGCTAACAGTTGTCAGTTCAGTTCTTAGCTAGCCGAAACGGGGTTACCTGGTTAGCATGGCTAATGGCTGAAGGGGCTACTCAGGTAGCTTCCGCACGAATGAATGCTATGTTTCTTTCAGAAAGTAATCTCCAAACGCCTCTACAAGCAGCTCTGAGAAGAAGGAGGTGGGGTTAGGCCCCTCTGCGGACTCAGGTATTCCAATCAGCCTGATGTTATTGCGCCGGCTGCGGGACTCGAGGTCGCTAACTTTGGCTAGCAGCTTAGCATTAATCTCCGACAGCGTAGTGCAAGTTTTTTCCAGGGCTAACAGGCGCTCATCTTGCAAGTTGGCGTTTGACTCAAGAGAAGTTATCTTCTGAGCGTGGACTGTAACCCTTGCATGTATATGGTCCAGCTTTTCATCCAGCGCCGAGACGGCTGTCTTGAAGTCAGCTGAGAGGGCCTGTCGGTGCTCCTCAAGGAGGCTAGCTATGGTCGCCATGTTGAGTTCACTGTTAACATCTCCGGGAGGGTCTGGCTTGGCGTGTTGGTCTCTTGTACTTTGTCTGGTTGCGTATGTTGTCATATCTTGGTGGTCTGATACGCAGTAAAGTGTACCCCTTGCCAATAATTTTGTGAAACTGTGGGTTAGTTGGCAGTAAAATTGTAAAAGTTGCGGGAGCGAGACTCAACGCGTGTCTACTCCATCAAGTCCAACCGGAAGTCCTCTAGGCCTCCTAATTTAGAGAAAATAAAATTTAGTATTAAGTTCCAAATTGAGGATGGGCTCTTGATGAATTGTTTTAGCCAATTTACTTTGAATGTATTATTTAAGGTGTAAAAGTCTAAAAGATTAAGGCCACCCTTATCATATGAGTTCATTATTACTGATTTTTTAATATAGTGGTTTTTGTTCCTCCATATAAAGTTAAATAACTTCTTGTCAATATCTTTTGAGACCTTTTTGTTAACATCGAGAGATAATCGAGATCTTTGCAGCCATTGGTTAAATTTAAATTTAAATTCTTTCTGGGTTTTGTCAATAATCAAGTCAAAATTCAGGTTGCATCTGGCTTCTCCATCTTTAGTAATGAAGATTCCTAAGTAGGTAATGGAGTCTTTTCCAGGTATATTACAAATAGAAGGGATGTCACAATGTTTTAGAGCAAGCAATTCACATTTATTTATGTTCAAGTAAAGTCCAGATGCTGCAGAGAAAGTATTTATCAAATCAACTGATGAAGGTATCTGAGAGAGATCCTTTAAAAATAATGTTGTATCATCAGCCAGCTGGCTTATGATAATTTTGTCGCCCGCTTTTGAGATACCTTTTAATGGACTAAGCTTTGTAGAGTCAGTGAGTAACTGAGTGCAGAGCAAAAAAAGATAAGGCGATATGGGGCATCCCTGCCTGACTCCGCGTTTAAGGAAGAAACGAGAAGTACCAGCATGCAATCTAATTGAGCAGTTTCCATTTGTATACATTGTTTTGATAGCACTGCTAAAATATGAACCAAAGCCAAACTTTTCAAAGGCATGGAATATGAATTTATGTTCGATTGTGTCGAAAGCTTTGTAAAAATCTAAAAAAAGGATGAAACTTTCATCAGAGTATAAATCTGAATAATCAATTAAATCAAGTACTAATCTGATATTGTTGGAGATATGTCTGTTTCTCATGAAGCCGGATTGAGTCTCGTCAATTATGTAGTCCAAAGAAGTTTTTATTCTTTCAGCAAATATCAGTGCAAATATTTTATAATCAATATTAAGTAAGCAGATTGGACGCCAGTTGTCAATGAGGAGTGAGTCTTTCTTCGGTTTTGGTATTAGAGTTATGAGGCCTTGGGTTAAGGTAGGAGGAAGGGATTCATTGCCTATACATTCTAAAAAAAGACCAAGGAGGAAGGGTGCAAGATGTTCGGAGAATGCCTTATAGAATTCAGAAGTAATACCATCCGTGCCTGGAGACTTATTAGGCTTGGAGGTGTTCAATAGCAAATATAACTTCCTGTAGTGTTAGGGTTAGGTAGTGGTTTGTCACAAGATTCTTTCAAATCAGTGTCAATTAACTCAGTTTCTGTGAGAGACCCCAAAAATTGTCAGGTAGATTCTTCACTATATTTTGATTCACATAGTTTAGTATAAACATCTGAGCAATATTTAGCTATTTTTCGAGGGTCATCTGTAATGTCTCCATCAATATTTAGTTTTTGTATTGTGTTATTTTTAGCTTGCGATTTTTCAAGTCGAAAAAAATAAGCAGTATTCTGCTCCCCTTCCTCCAACCATCTTCTCCTACTTCTCACAAAGGCCCCCTCAGCCTTCAATCTATAAATGTCATCAAATTTGTTTTGCAGACTGATTAAGTGTCCATGTTCACTTTCAATTAAATTTCCAGGTATTTCTTGTGTTATTGATGTTATTTCTGAGATTAGATTTTCTTCTTCAGCTCTTTTAGCTTTAGCGACCAAACTTCCATATGCTCTCAAGAATTTTGATAATTCGAATTTCAAGTGTTCCCAATTAAACAGGGTTCGTAAACATTTTTCAAGGTCAAATTCAAGCACTTTTCAAGCACTTTTAAGGGTCATTTACAAAATTTTCCAGCACCTTATCGCTGGGGTAAAATACATATCTACAGGAATATATATACTCATGATTATTTATTTTCACTTTTTATCACAATTATGTACATTGTATTATGCTGTAAACTTCTAAAATGATGTTTCATAATAGCAAAAACTTCAGAAATTAAAGGAGAACACAAAGTTTATCCAAAAAAAGGGAAGCCACTTGGCGTTCTTTAGGTACATTTGCAGCGAGACAAAGAGAGACCTGAGAGCACCCTGTAATTTTCTTTTTTGACATAAACTTTTATAAGCTGTTTGCTTATTCATCAAAGTTTATTAATATTGAATGTGTCATCAGTCCAAATTGCATCAAATTCACCTTGTCCTCAGCCATCCTTCTCTATTGCTACCAGGCTGCATGTGTGATGATAAACACAAACACTGATTTTATTTCTGCTTGTAATAAGCAAACTATCCAGTCTGATCCCAGTGTTGCCAAGACACAGAGTTATAATGTCAAGCACTTTCAAGCACTTAAACTAAAATCCAAGCACTTTTCAGACCTTGAAAACACAACATTGAAATTCAAGCACTTTCAAGGATTTCAAGCAACCGTACGAACCCTGATTAATACAAAAATCTTATGCCAGAAGTGTTCAGTTAACGAATGGACAGTTTTAGACACAACATGATGTTTTAGCATAGAGCTGTTCCATTCCCAATATGAACCTCTATGGTGAATATTAGGATTTAGAGAGATTTGTATTGAGATTGCTTTGTGGTATGTTAAAGGAGTAGCGAGGATATTGACATTGATAGCATTGCTATCAATACAATCGGAAACCAACCAAAAGTCTATGCGTGATAAGCTAGTATGTGATTTATTGCTCCAAGTACATGAACTCACACCAGGATTTTTTTCTCTCCATATATCAGTTATATTGAATTTATGCATAAATTGTATCAAATTAGGTACCATAGAATAATTGGCTCATGGAGGCCACCTATCTTGAAGACCATCCAGAGCAATATTAAAGTCCCCCCCCAACCCTATCATTGCGTTTGGATATTTAGAAAGACAATGTAAAAAACGAGATTCTAAAACATCAATCAATACATAATTTTCACACTTTGAGTTGTACCCATACAAGTTAACTAGCAAGATTATAGTATCATAGATATTAATAATCAAAATAAAGAAATTACCTTTAGGATCACCTTCAGAATCTTAAGGTGATCCTAAAGGAAATTTACACTGTGTTTAAAGCATCTTAACATGCTCCACATCTCACACCAAAAGTTATGCAACATCAGCAGACACCTTAGCACACAGCACTGTAGCGTGTATGACTCAAAATGAATAAAAAAGTAGTTAAAACAGTGTGTTTGTGCAAGCAGCCACGTACCTGTTTGTTGACATCCGCGTCTTCCGGTAGCTAGACCAAACTAGTCAATCCGTCGAGCGTGCGCTTACTCCCTCACTGGCGGAGACGGAAACATATTCCAGCATTTTCGTGTTTCTCTTCATGATGTACATGTCCATGTTACAGCCTGTCATGAGCCATGAGCCTTACACTAGCCTGTTAAGCCTGTTAAGTGCACACTCGGTGGATATGCTAGTTTGGTCTAGCTACCGGAAGACGCGGATGTCAACAAACTGGTAAGTAGCTGCTTGCACAAACATACTGTTTTAACTACTTTTTTATTCAGTTTGAGTCATACACGCTACAGTGCTGTGTGCTAAGGTGTCTGCTGATGTTGCATAACTTTTGGTGTGAGATGTGGAGCATGTTAAGATGCTTAAAACACAGTGTAAAGTTCTGACCCCATGCTGTTAGCGTTCAATGCTAAGTCTCCGTTCACGGAGCTCTGTAATGGCTGGACCAAATGTTTTCGCGTCTTCGGTACTGGCAAGTCAAGGGTAGCTTGAGCAATGAAGCTGCATGTTTAAATCGACCGAAGTTCTCCTTTACGTTTAAGTTGCAGTTCTGTTATTTGCTGGTCATGCCTTTCACTGTCAGTTTTGACTTCTCTCACATCAGTCTTAAGCGACTCAACTTCTGCAAAGGGGTCAATGACATATAAGGATTTTCAACGGGCCAAATTTAAAATACAAAAAATGTGCATATCTATTGCAATTGTTCAAACATTAGGAATGTTGTGCACACAGAAATTGAAATTAAAAAATTAAATGAAGCATTTTTAGTGGTTTTTCATTTATTTGAATTGGCCGTGGCCTTAAAAAATGTCATGTGGTGCGACTGTGATTTTTCTCAAAATTAGTTATTTTCCATAATGTAATTGACATTATTTTTACAAGTCGTAAGTTATTTAAAGTGTTAAGAATCAAAATATTTGAATTTATTTTGATTTTTTTGTCAATATTGTCAATATTGATTTCATACAGTCCCGTTCTCAATTGTATGACACTCCTATATTTCCTCTAAATTACATTACATGGATTTAAAACATATAAAAACTACCAGTCACTTAAGTATACTGCATCAATGATTAATATTTCAGCCACAGAAACTAAATATTATATTTTAAATTCAATACAGTCACTACTTTTATTGGTCGCACCACATGATGAGTGGTCGCACCAAATGACATGAAGATATTATATAATAAATCTAGGTCAATAAACAGGTCAATAAACAATACTTTCGTTACAAAACATTGATTTACACCCGATAATAATACAATTTCAATAATAACAATACAAATAATACAATTTATTACACGAAACAGGAAAAATCTGTCTGAAAAAGTCTGATCTGGTGTGGAGGACAATGGTGGATTAAAATCCTGATTATCAAGTCTGGGGTCTGCCACAGCTTGGCCTGCATTTTCAGGCTCCTCTTGTGCTCTATCTACATCCGATCCAGGTTAGCATTGAGCAGCACTGTGGCTAGCCAACATGCCAGCTGTGTGGAAATGTTTTACACTGGAAACATCGCAAAGCACGACAGCAAAATACAATGTTTGCAAAGCCTTTAATTAGAGAGGTGCAAGCTCCCTCGTGACATACATCACCACTAACGCAATTCAACATTTAAAAAAGCACCACGTGAAAGAGCACAAGGAATTTTTAGCCATGGGGCAGAAAGACGACAGGAGCCGTCAGGAATCACTTCTGGAGTCATTCCAAAAGCACGGTAAACTCCTAGCAAACGACTTGAAAGCTAAAGGGATTACTGAGAAGTTGCTCAACTTCATCATACTCGATGACCAACCGTTATCAGTGGTGGAAAACACAGGATTTCGCAGCCTGATTGAACATTTGCAGTCACAGTATAGTTTACCATCCAGGAGATACTTAGTAAAGACTGCGCTACCTGAACTATATAACCCAGTATCAACCAAGTTAGCTGAGAAGTTAAAAGGAGTTCCAGCCCTGAGCTTTACTACAGATATTTGGACCTCAGATGTCTGCCCAATGTCATACTTGACTGTAGAGAGGAGTTTATATCAGCCTCATATAGAATCAACCATAATGATAATAATAATATTAAAGCAAACAGAGCTCTGGTATCGGAATAATATCGGAATCGGCAGATATCCAATTAATACTCGTATCGGGATCAGGTCGTAAGTGAAACAATGTGGATCGGCTGATCCCTAACCAGGACTGGTGGAATGTCCTCCATAGATAGTGGTGTCAGATCTAAAATAGCATTTGCCATCTTTTTCCTTTCTCTATAAGCACTAGATGCAGCCTTCCATTTCTCTCTTTGTTTATTTTTCTCTCTCTGTGGCAGATTATCTGATTTCTCATATGGAATCTTTCCCTGTTGTTTTCTTCTCTTATAGCTTTCTTTTCTTTTTGCAAGGTACTCCTTTCTTGCCGCAGGGTCAGCATTAATACGCTGCCTGTGGCGAGCGTTTTTTGTTTTGCTAGACAGTGATAATCTGTTATAGATTAAAACAATATATAAATGACAAATTACAAATAAATACATAATTACCACAGTGAAATGACATGCTAAATTTTTTTGATTACATTATTTCTCATGATATTATACAAAAAACAAACATAAATTGTCATTTCTGAAATATCTGGCAAAAATACTTAAATTGTACAAAAGACTTTTAAAAAAATATATTAATATAAAGTACTTTTTGTATGCAAGTCTTAAATTAAATATGAAAGCACAAAAACTACCTATCTAGGGCATTTATCATTAAAAACACTCTGCAATGGTCACACCACATGATATCTGGTCGCGCCAAATGATATTTTCAAGTTCAGTTAACATTTACAGCTAAATAATTAGCTTCCTTAACAAAACAAGCTAGCTTCACACAAAAGGCTGATTTTAAATTTATAATCAAAACATATATTTGTGGAATTAACTTAATATTCATCATGAGGTCATACCACATGATACAACCGTTAAAAGCATGATTTTTTGTCAATACCTTTTAGAAAAATGTCACCTGGGGTAAAACTCCCCCTGCTACCCTGATTTGCATTTATATAGCTCACAACATTTTCATTAACATGTTAAAGGGATATTCTGGTGTAAATTTAATCCATGTTCTAACACACCGTGACACTGAGTAGGACCCCCCCTCAAGAGATAAAGTTTGCGGACCGCTAGCTTACGTAGTTTTAGCATCCTTTTAGCACAAATAATGCTCAGAACAGCACCAAACTTCAGCAAAATTACAAACAGGGTCCCAGCACATATTTCGAGGCATCAAACATTTGATATCATTTCCGTATTTGTTGGAAAAGATAAACAAAACTCACCACCCGAGAAGCCTTCCTTGTTGTGGGGAAGCCCTGTGAGTCGATTACCGAGTGCAGTAGAGTTCCGCAGCTCAATGATGATCATTACTGTGGGACTCTAATGCACTCTACTTACACCGGAATATCCCTTTAAAGCCTCCCCTAGAATTTGGGGGAGGGGGGTCATGGGGAGACAACTGCCAAGCAAGGCCCACGTCAAGTTCCGACAATTCACGGCAGTTTTCGTTGTTGGCTGCAAATTGCCATCTGCAGTCGTATACCTGAACTTCCACGACAATCTACAGTGCCACATACTGACCAAAATCCCACTTTTCATGCAGTGAACAAGAAGAAATCTCTCCAAATTTTGGATGTCCATGTCCATTTGGACTCAAGGATGAACTGAGTAAAATTTCTGTCAAGGTTACTGTGACCTGACAAAAGACGTTTGCCACTACTCAACCATTTTATACAATAATTAGCACCATCAAGTTATGATATCTACAGAAGGTCTCAGGTAATCTTCACTGTGACATCATAATGTTTTTAACACATTTTCTGGCCATTAATCAAGCCAGGAGCAGCTACTTGAATGGTGCGTGGAGGCATACTGTACAACTGCAAGGCAGTGATTTTAGCTTGTTATGATGTCTACATACAGCAGGCATTAACTTGGAAATGTCTTTTCACCCAGCTATAGCAACAATATATGGATGACATTTGCCCATTAGTTTGAAATGGCTTGTACCCTGTGTGTATGAAGAGATTGGAGGGTAGGCAATCAAAGTACAGGTCTGACTCACAATACAATTCTGGCCATATTACCGTTAAATTCTAACCATTAGGAGTTGCAATGGTACACAGAGATCACGGCTCGGTACAGGGGACACTGTTCAGTACCAATTCGGCCGACTGGGAACAAAAAAAATCCAAATATAAGAGAAAAGTTTTGGTTGTTGCTTGTTTTCAACTGACAGTAGTGTGGTTACAGTTACTCCAACTTAGTTCCCTCTTATTGTAAAGCCACAGTAAACATAAACAAATATTTAAGCCTTTGTTTGATGACATGACAGTTTGAGCAAACTCAGGTTTTCAGGAAGTTTATTCCACAGTTGGAGAGCATAGAAACTAAAAGCTGTTCACATTGCCTGGTTAGAAAAAACAAACAAACATCAGAAAATGCTTGACTCAGAAATATTATTGGCCATGTGTACATTCATATCTAGAAGCTACTTAAAAGTAGCATGTCAAGAGGTTTAAAACGTCTTTGCAGTAGTGAGCTGTCATTAATACTAAACCAATTACCGTATACATTCTTCTGCCATCTACTCTATTATTTCACTATTACTATTTCATACTTGCTTATGTAGTAGTTATTTTTTCTGTAAGCTACTTTCTCTGGCTTCCAGTCTTATATGAGGTAAAGCTAACTGACCCTAGTGTCAGTCATGAGAGTGGTGCTGATTCTTAATGGACATGAACAGATATCCAGTGACATTCATAATTTTGGAAAATGTTTTTACTTTTAAGAGTTGTCGTCTTTTTAAATAACTTCCTGCTTGTTTTGCTCACCCCCCTCTATAACAGTAATTGTTATTGGAACATAGAGCCATTTAACACATAAGAACATAATGCCAACAGCAGCTTTAATGTAACCATGTATTTTCATTACAATCAGAAGGCAACAACTGAAGATGGTTACATTGTAGTTGATGCTGTTATGTTTCCTGCTGATCAAATATTTAGGTGATAGTGGTAGCAATTTGTTTGTTGGGTGATGTTGTTTTATAAAAGCACTTTTGTCATAGCAAGAGAAGATCCTTTCAACATACAGAAGAGCTTTTTGTCTATAATGACCATGTTTGTCTAGCATACCTCACTACTTGCAGAAAGCTTCTTGGCTCCTTTGTGTTACAAGAACAAGAGCTTTCGAGGCAAATGGCTCTAATGATGTCTTACCATGTTTTTATTCAACATATACAGCAACAACTTGGTAGATCCAATAGAAATGAATTACCGTTCCAAGAAATTGATTGTGTTCTGAGGAAAACAGACTGACAGCGTGCATCTTGTGTCTCATCTTTTGGCTTTATAGCAGTAGTTGAGGGAAATTTGTTATTATTTTTATTGTTTTAATTCATTTTTATATTCTCAATTTTCTTGTAGCTCCAACTTTCCAACACTTGTTAGCTCACAAAAAATGTGATAGGAAATATGTGTCAGATTTGGGAGAGATATTAGTATATACTGCTGCTAAACCACAACACAAATCAACAATGTAATAAGAAGATAATCATCCAATTATTTTAATACCTCAGTGAATTCTGCTGACAGTAGCTGTTTTTATACTGGGCAGCAAGCCACCAATTTGGCTGTCCTTTTGCGGCTAGGTCGGCAGATTTAGACAGAAGGCGGTAAATTGGGACAGAAGAAGGCGGTAAATTTTTTGGTCTGCCAATTTGACGCTTCAGAGGGTACACTTTTTTCCACCTCCATTGCTATGTAAATCTGAGCCATCGATGTGCCGGCAATTGCGAGGTGTCGGTGACCTGCACTGTTGTTCGACCCACAGCCGGGGAGTTTTAAAACCAGGAAAGAGCTGATCACAGCAGTCAGTCCATCACTTCTGTAGCTGTCTTCGTTGTCTGCTCATTGTTGTAGCGCCAAGCTACTAACAGCTAATATGGTGAAATTAAAGCTCTTATTTTGAAGACAAATTCGACCTTCTTCACTGTTCACGTCCAACTTCGTGCTTCACGTCACGTCACATGTTTATGCCTGCCCCAGTGGCGGCCAAGTGGCGGCTTTTTGGAAAAGAAGGAATATTACTCCTCCCTTTTAGATAGACAAGGTGGTACATTGCAGGCTTCAACTTGCTGCAAATGTGCCACCTTTTCTATCTAAAAGGGGCTAGTCTTACCCCAAATTTCCACTGCATGTGTGTCCGCTGCGTTACGGCTCCAATCCGGTTTTGCTCCGCCGTCTGGCAACCCCCACCGGCGCAGTAAGATAGATAGACAGCTGGCGTCGCAAGGCCGAGGAGTTCCCATGATAATCACATAATCACTGTCAACCGCAGTTATAGGTCTGTGTTATAAAAACAACAACACAAAGTGTTCCCAACCAAAGGATTAGTAGAAGAGCTGGTGTGTGTCTCTTTTTTGAGATTTGTGTTTTTGGTGTTTTATTTTGAAAAGCAAGCAGATGTTATATTGTTATTGCAGTGCTTGACTTCTTGGCTGCTTTGTGCTCCGGCACACAGTTGCCAAGTCCGCTTATTATAAGCAACTTTGGGCTTGTTTTTCTGTAAAGTCGCTTATAAACATTATTAATCGCAGGTTGCAGGTTTTTGGGCTTGTTGTTAAAGTGTTCCTCTTCCCTTGTATTGTATGTCATATTGTTTTGAAGTCCTGGAACTAAAACAAAATATTATCATAACATATAAAAACAATAATAAATACAATGATATTTCTGGATTCAGGGTGATATTTTTGTGTGTGCAAAGTGTAATAATCTCTCTCTTTTTTTTTTTTTTTTTACCACGAACGGAGAAGTCGCTTGTTTTGGGCTTGTTTTCATAGTCCCGCTTGCTTGTTTCTCTCGCGATATCTGGCAACACTGCTCTGGCACCAGATATAGAAGTCCTGCGTATATGCTCCGGAGGGCTCCGGACTGCCAGAGCTGGGACGGAGCAGATACGCAGCACAGCGGACCTGCTGGAAGTTAACACAGAGACTACAGTGAAACATCTCAGGTCCCATGGCGTGGTGGAGACGTAACACAGCGGACACGTATCCAGTGGAAATTAAGCTTGAGACTTGAGCTGGAACACATCAACCAATGAGAGCGTCATACCTAAGCAGCTGATGGTGCTGCCAAGCAACAGTAAACATACTAGCCCTTGAAACTAGCATACTGCCGTTTACTTCAACCTAAAACCTGCCAAGTGTGAAGTTAAGTGGGGGGAATGCTTCTCAACATATGGAAATAACATCAAGACAGACAGAGATTCCTTGCTTTATAGATAAGATGACATGTCACTTTGGTTGAGGAGCCTGTCACCACCTGTATGCAAATTGGTAAAAAAAAGGATTATACTGTATGTGTTTATGTAAATACTTGTAAAGTACTGACAGTACTCACACCTCCATTATTTTGCTCTCTTACACCGCTCTCTCTCTATATATATCTCTCTCTCACTCTCTTTCTATAACACACACACACACACTCACACACGAACACACACACACATTCACACTCACAGTTTGATGAGTGCATGATGTGTGAGACCTACCAGTGACCCAGAAGAGTGAAGTGAATCACTTTGACAGAGTCTCTGCGTGTGTACATGCATGTGTGTCTTTGTATATGCTTGTGTGTGTGTGCGTGTGTATTTATACAGTGTGTGTGTGGTGATATAGAGGATCCCAAAAGAGTATTTGAGGGCAGAGCCAGCCAAACAAGATCTCAGCCTCCTCCATGTTCTCTCAAAACACACATACACACACACACACACACACACACACACACACAGAGGGAGACCTTTCTAGACATGCACATGCAAGTGCATGAGCAAGCATTCATCTTACATCTCAGATGTACACACAGACACATGCTCACACACGCACACAGAGGTGACATCTGGAGCGTTTCTGCCTCACTGCTATTGTTGGTCTCCTGGTTGGAGTGACAGCTCTCTCTCTCTCTCTGTCTCTCAGTCTCTCTTTGCATTTCATATTCCTCTTTTAAAATAAAAGCCTTGTGTGCTAATGTACTATAATGCCCCAGACAAGTGATCTCTTAAATTTATGTATGTGTCCACCATTAGCTGCCACAAATTAAGGAGCTGTTAAAAGTTGTTGATGTACCAGTCGCCAAGATTTGTGTCACCTTCAATTACATACTTAGACCACTGAACCATGGTTTTGAGAGTGTTTTTGCAAATGGGACAAATAGGCAACTATTTTGTACAATAGGTGACAACACTGACAACTTTAAAAATCACATTTAAAACCGATAAGATAGAGTCTCATACTCAAAATAATTTGCAATTTCTTAACAAAGTTAAAAAAAATCAGGTATATGTACAGTATACAGGATGTCTATGCACAGAAGCATTAATAGCAAGGATCAAGGTCAAAGATCAAGACAATTTCTTTGTCACAATGGACACCACTGGGATGCACAAATAAGTTTGGAGTCCTCGTCATGCTACACACTTTGTGGTATGTGTTCCACTTATTCCATCATGGAAATGAGAGCTGTAGAAATCATAGAAACTGAAGACTGCATGATGATGTTGTTTACAAGTTGATTTAAACTTTCGACCACAACTGTGTACAGCACACTAAACTGACCCCTTTGTACCTACAGTAGGTGCATCAACTGTGCACAGCAAAGGCTTAAACCATCTTAGAATAATCTACATAATCGAAGCATTCACAAAATTTAGTTTAGGCCTCCAAATTCCCCAGATCCCAATCTGATAGAGCATCTGTAAGACATGCTGGAGCAGGTCTGATCCATGGAGGCCCCTCCCCCCACATACAGGACCCAGAGGATCCACTATAAAACGCCCTGGTGCCAGACAGCACACAACACCCTCAGAGGTCTTAAATATCACCATTTGTATCATATTTGATACCTAAGTTTCTGTGACCTCTCTCTTATCAACATAATCAATACTTTCCTTAAAAATGTGTTGTATATCACCTGATACATGTATTCTGCACACTAGTGGATAATCATTCCATTGCAGGCAGTGGAAGGGCTTTTTTTGGTGCTTTTTCAAGATGGCCGCTGTCATTAAGTCATTCACACACTTTTGGCAGGCAAATCTTTCCTCATTTTCAAGAAGTTACAGTAAAAATAATATGTATATTGTTACTCGTTTTTTCAAGTAAATATCTTCTGTATTGAATCAATGCATAATTACTTCAGGATTCATTCTTTATATTACCCCAGAGGAAATGAAAATTGGAAAAGAGATCTCAGTAGTGTCTCATTCATTTCTCCTGGAAAACTATGAGATCTATGTGAGACCAAAGTGAGGCTGTGGCTGATTTCTCCTGAGAAACAGGTGCAGAAAATCTCAACTTGGGCTCCCTGTATGTTTCAAAGGAGATCTCATCAAGCTCTCAATGAAGTTTCAGAATGTCTCCCCAGTGCTGGAAAGGAGCAAGGTTTAAGCGGTAAAGTCTCAAGTCTCACCTATTGCTCCTAAGGAATTTTAGGAGAAACAAATGAGAAATGTTTGAGACCAAAAAAGACTACAATGAGACTGAAATGAGAACTCTCATTGAGCTCCTTTACGGCTCCATAGCCATAAAGGAGCAAGCTTAGAGCAGTAAAATTTTCCTCTGGGACAATTAAACCATGTGTGTATCAAATTGGATACTGCAGGTATATAAGGTTCTTTATCCCTGATTGGTCATGTCACATTTTTGTAATGTATGTAATGTAATCTACATCTAATCTACATGCCTACCACAATTCAAGCACACACTATTTTGCAAGCACTGCACCAGCAGTCACTTCTCACATGTCTACCCTGAGAAGTGTAAGGTGCATCTTTGCCTGAACAAGGACAGAAACTTTTTTTGTGCCGACCACAAAGTGAAAGAAAATGGCTGTGAAAAGTTTTATGTTTAAACAAACAATGAGAGAAACTGCCTGAAATGTTCTATATTTTCAAAATGTTATTTGCATAATTTGTTTTGTATCTAGTGCTAGTGCAATTAGGTTATGTCCCTTTTGCTAGTTAGACAACACAGAATCTGTGTGTAAAGTACAAAGGTGTATTTAGATTCGCAAGGCAACATTTAGTAGAAATTATACCATCAATAACCTCATTTGGCTACATATGAGCAAGTTCATCAATATTTAACTAAGGAGGAGGAGTGCTGCTGTGTGTCCGTGTGGGTGTGATAGCGATGCACTGATCGGGTGGATACTATTAATTACATAACCTATAGTGATCAGTTGGCAGCAGAAACAAGTGTAGCCCTCCATTAAGAGAGCCACTGTGCACGTTAACACGAGAGGCAAAGCTGTTAACTTGATTGATTATATTAATCTCCTGACACACTGACATGATTGGTCAGACTCTAATGTTCATTATTATTGTTCGTTGTTCTACACATTCAAGAGACACACATACGGCAGGTTCATACAGTAAAATAGTTTGGAGCAAAGCAGCCACCTGACCACACCATATTTTTAAAACCTACAAGCCTGTGGGTGCATGTACATTTGCACAATGTGCGCTGGGCTTGAAAATGACAACTGCATCGGTCAGAAACTAGCATTGAGACTAACGTTGTGCTGCTTCACACCGGGCATTAGCTAGGGACCCATGTCTTTCTCTAGGTAACAAATGTGTGGGTGGTATTTATTCTCTGAATCAACAGTTGATGGAACAGACTTGGCTAGGTGCAATGGGGCCTAGCCAAGGACAGTATCTGGACTTGTAACCTTACAAATAATTGGAGTGAAACTGTCCTCTTTCTATCTTGGTTGCATTATGTCATTTTGTCAGGTTAATTCCCAACTGTGAGGGCCTCATTTTGTCTTTAGTTTTTTGTTGCACTCATATATTACACAAGATTTTTGAGCAAGCAAACAGTTACTGTTTGGCGGAATTTGGTAAATATATTAAGCTGGGGTCTGTTCTTAATTTGTGCTTACAGATTTCTCTGATCAGCATTGGAGTACTGCTCCTCACTGTGATTTAATAGAGCCAGAGGACGCCCAGAAACCGGCAACGCCACTGGAATTCTCAGAAGGACAAAATAGGAGAGGTATGGAAACACATATATGCATGAACTAACAGTCACTGTGATGGTTGGCAGCAACTGTGTTCTGTGTTCTGTGTTCTGCGTCCAGACAGTCAGGCAGTCAGACAGTCAGATGTAGACAGTTTAGCCATATCATCTCAAAACTTTTTTGCAGCAAAATCAGAAATGAGTGCACCAAAATATCAGCAAAAATCCTTGGCACAGAAAGGACAAATGTTAGTGTGCAACTAGGGTAAGTATGACGGATCAAATATTGAGTTTTTCCAATGGACATTTGGGTAATAATTTTAAAGTTCACCTTTGTTCCCTTCCAGATAGAACTGGCACTTAGCAAGGAGCTTCTTTCTCTCATATCTGTCTCTCACATCTGACCATTGCATTCACAGATCTCAGCACTTACTTCACTCGCGTACTTGAGAACAGTATGATTATTACTGATTGGTTTGATGGCCAAATATCTGAAAATAAGATACCAGTTAAATGACATGGGAGCTAATCTTTCATAAAATAATTCAATTACTTTAGTTATAGTATTTGGTCAACTTTGTGGCATCAAGCTGTTTTACGCTTGAAGAAACCACACATACATGTGACTGCTTTAACAGTATGGGCTCTATCTTGCACTAAGCGCAATTGACTTTGTACACTGGCCCTTGTATAATTCCTATTTTGCATTCGACGCACATTGGAATTTTCCGTCCACAGACGCACGTCCTTAAATTAGGGAATGAACTTGCGCTCCTGGGGCGGTTCAGCGAAAAGAGGAGGTGTGTTCCGGCGCAAACGTTCACTGGTGCTATTTTGCTGTTTCAGAAAACAATTCTGCAACAGAACAGAAAAAACCTAGTCTAAGTAGCGCTTATTCAGATGCTATTTTAAGGGCGCATGCTTGGCCATAATGTAGTGTGTGCTCAACGTGCATACACATGCTTCTCTCATCTACAAGGAAGCAGTTCCCATTTTTGCAAACCATACAAAAAACGTTGAAAATATTTAAACAGAAGAACTAATTATTTTTCCCTCTGATATGACGCGCCCGCCGTAGCCCTGAGGGTCCGGGAGTGGCAATGCGCGATGGAGCGGGTGGACGGAGATGGAGTTGGGGGAGGAGGAGGAGGAGGGGGCACAACAGGAGCAGGTGGTGCGTTTGGAGACTTGAGGCGATGCGCCTGAGAGGCCGCAGCAACATCGCCACCCTGTCAAGACGGGCATTAATACCTTGCTGCATCCCGGACAGTGCGGTCCGGTCTGACAATGCTGCCACGGTGTGTAGTGGGTCTGGATCCTCTGCACCTTGGTGTTTGCGCTGCTCCCTCATCAGCTGGCCGTTGCACACTGCTCAGCCTGTGCGCACTGCTCCTGTGGCCAGGTGCGATGTCCTGGGGATGCCAGCCGTACCAACAATTGTGACAATTTCCTCCCACGCCCGTTTAACCAAAGCTAATTTGGATGGATTTCTCCCATCCCCATACAATGCCACTTCTCGGTCTTTTACGGCCCTGACGAGAACGTCGGTCTCTTCGGCTATGAACCGCTCCTGGCGTGCGCCTGGCAAATTCACCATTATAATAGCAATCCGCCATGGAACAAGCGCGCCTGCTTTAAAAGGGAATGTGAGATGACGCTCTGATTGGTTTATTTCACGTTACGCCCAAACCACACCTATGACTAATGTAGCTACTTCAGACCAACCCATTTTAGATTTGCGTTGGGTGCAAGAGTCATTTATCCCGCCGGCATAATAGCGACAGCGCCTGAGATCCGCCCACAAAGCTACTTGCGTTTTGCGTTTGATACTTGCGTTTCAGATCGTTAAGATAGAGCCCTATATGTGAATCCTGATCTTCTGTTCTGTGACTGTCTTAAGTACTAAATAATTGCAAAGTCCCAAACAACATGGACTCTGAGTGAAGGAAGTAGTTTGAGGAAACAGAGTTGCCTTCCAGTCAACACTTAGTCTGACCATCAATTCAGTGATGGGCATGGTGTCATTGCTGCGGTCTGGAACAATGCCACGAATGACAAGTCCTCAGTGTTGGCATCATGTACTTGTTAGTTCTGGTTAGTGTGCCATTGTCCTTTTGTTGCATCCTTCAAGAATTTGGAAGGCTATGGCAATTTTTTTCATGAAAGATTTCTTTAACTTGCTCACTCTGCTTGATAATGTAATATAATAATATGTAATATTTTTCATGTGCTGTGCATTCTCCTTTCAATAATTCATTTTTTTGTAGGGTGACAATGCCACTCCATCTGCAACAGATGACCCAGGTTTTGATTAATTAATTACTTTAGTTTTTTGTATTTTTGTTAAGTGTTATCAAAAACTTTGTGTTAGTACAGTTTCTGCAATGTCCTGAAAACATGAGTATTTGACTAGTATATTTCTTAGAAGGTACAATTATTTGATCATTCCAATTCATTGTGCAGTAATCAAGCAAATCGCGGTGCAAGTAGAATGAACCAACTTTGGGTTGGTCAAATATCATTATTCTAATGGACCACAGGAAATAAAGGACCTTTTCTTTGCCTATTCTCTCTCTAAAGCTCATGCAGCAAGAAGTGCATTTAGTTTTTGGTTTTCATTTTCAGTGGTCCTGGGTATGATACTTAGGTCTAGCTCCTTTCTCTGAGGAGTTTACCTGTTCTCCCTGTGTTTGTGTGGGTTTTCTCTGGGTGCTCCAGGTTTCCTCGACCAGGGCTGATATAAATGCAGAGAATGAGTCTCACTGAGTCGCACTGATTTTAACTGTATGTGACAGGAAATTCAGACATCTTCTTTTTCTTCTCCTTCCATTCCTATTCAGTTCAGTCATTAGCTCAGATGCAGGCAGAATATGGTTTATCTCATCTGATCTGACGTATCTTTTTCTGCTGCGCGACTTCCATAAAATAAAATTCCACATTCATCTATTCACAGTCAATTGAACATCAACATATACGCTTCTATGAGTAATTACACTCTTTTTGTAGGAGAACATGTCTAATGCTATTAGTGACATCTGATGTGAATACATTAAATTAACAATGTTATCCTGAACCTCTCTTTACCGTCTCTGCTTATCTTTTATTTACAGACTCAACACTTTTCTGTAATTCTCTTCTTCTAATTTAGATTGCTTCCTTTCTTGCCTTCTGTAAATACCATGTTCTTTATATCTTCTTGCCTCTGTTACTGCTGAACAGAAAACCAGCTGAGAAACAGTCTCTCTCACTGAGACAGCCCTTTGAACAGTGAGCTTTTTAAACAGTTACATCGAAGCACACTGCTGTGCTTTTAACTCAAACTTTATAACTAACATGTAAGTAAAGTAAAAGCTTTTCCATCAACAGTTGTATAACCATTTTTTTCATTTCATTACATCATACAATATTGTAGTTAATATATGAACAGAGCAGGGGGGTAAGGCCTTGTAAGGTCATGTTGTTCTGCTGAATGTGGGGTGGGCCAATTGTTCTCGTCAGACTCATGTCTTCTTGAGCTTCCTTTCTCTCTCTACATAACTCTTTCCCTCCCTCAAAGCACTTCACATGAAAAGCAAATGGGGTGCCTTTCAGAACCATCATTAAAAAATCATTATCATCTCTCATTTCTCCCTGACCTTTCACTCAGTAAGCCAGGCGTTCATTTGGAATCATAAGTTCACAGCCATCTATCAATCAGTCCATCTAACAATCCATCCGCATGCACTGTTTTATCTGAGTCCTTCAGAAAATGTGTTGCTACTGAGAATTTTATGGTGCCATTTGTAAATGGTTTTGCAGTTCATATAAGACATCTTGTTTTGTCTGCTTTTTATTTGCATAAAGCAAATCAAAACCACCAACGGACACATGCACTGATTTCTGTTTTCGGATTTTTCTTTGAATCTGTTTTTTAGCTTCTATGAATGGCAATGATAGTAAATCCAACATAAGAGAGAAATGTCTTGACAAAAATCCAATATGTACACAATCCAAATGGAAAAATGTATGTTTGTTAAAAAGTTAGACATTGGTATCATTACTGGCCCGGAGCTGGCTGGTCCACGGTCATATTAGATAAATATCAACACACAGTTCACAATCAGTGTGCCTTCTATGTATTAAAGTTGAAATCAAGGTTATTGAAGTTGAGGTGAAGGATCAGCATATAATCCAGCCGTAAGGACAAGTTAAACAAAGTACAATTACAACAAAATAAGTTGTTTGTTAAATTAAAGAAGACAGAAAAAATGGCTGATACGGTGCCCTCATTTATAGCAATAATTGGTCTGTGCTATATCAGAACTGTAAAAAAAACTGTAAAAAAAAACATGCATTTCTTTTATTTTGAGTAAACACTATAGTTAATGTTTCGTACCATTCAGACACAAAAAAAAAGTCTTTGTCAAGGTTAGAAAAAGTCATGGTTTGGGTTAAAACAATTACTACGTTAAGTTAGTGGGCCTCTGTTGTCATGGTATAATAATAACAACTCAATCCAGTCTCACAGCAAAGAGTGTTATAGACCCACTGGTCTACTAGGGGACAGCGTGTGAGTGTGAAAAGTACATGTGTGTATGAAGGTGCAGTTCCAGAGGGGACTGAGAGCAAAGGAGGAATGTAGTAAAAAAAGCCAGAAAGTCCATGGTAGTAGGATGTGGTCAGGTCCCCATTACAGGACCTTTATCCAAGTGACCATAGTTTGAATCCTGAGAAGCAATCAGGTAATAGGGGCTGTTTTCAGAAAGCAGATTCCTTTTTTTTTTTTTTTTTTTTTTTTGCGAAACCATGATCTTTTCGGAAAGCCCAATAGTACTTTTGGTGCTTTTCAGGTGTTAATGGACAATGCACTTTGATCATGCTATGAGAGAATCTGTAAAATAAATTTCTTTGAGTTTCCAATACAGCTAATTGTTCATGTTGCTATTGCACTACTAAGCTGTGCTGGTTATCCTACACACAAATTTATTTTGGTGACAGTGTGTGTAGTATGGAGCCCTGGAGGTGACATGGATGGGGTTTTTTTTAAATCTCGCGAGTGCGACTTACTATCTCGCACGCAGCAGTTCCTACTTACTGTATCTCGCTCACGCGAGATAGTAAGTCACTCTCGCGACTTACGATCTTGCCAGTGCGACTTACTTTCTTGCTAGTGCGACTTACTAATTTGTGCGCACTCGCAAGATTGTCGTGTGTGCGAGATAATAACTCGCACTCACAAGTTAATAAGTAAGATAAAGTGGCACTCTGGCTCAAATGATTGAATGAAGTGAACGTTGTGGTGTTAACTCAACAATGATGGGACGCTGGAATCATGAACAAGTGCTGTTTACTTCAACAACTTATACTGTAACATTGTTCCCAGTAGCAGCGTCGTATCGTACATAGTCACCATCTTGTTGCACTCTGACCTCTCTACGTGCAGTGTGTTAACTATGACCAGTCTAATACAACAGCGCCCCCATGAGGTATAAAGAGCAATAATATATCTATTGTATACAATAACAGAACACAACAAACGTGTTTAGTGTTACTGTGAAAGCCGAGAGAATGTGGTCTTTGTGAGAATGTTGTGGAAAATTGAAGGTATTTTAGTAAATTTAGGTTTTCTGTCACAACTTTCACATGAATATGATTCTATATACACCTGCATCCATTGTTAATAGTTTGTCCTGATTGCCAGTTGTCACTACTGCGATGTTATTTTTTATAAATTAGTTATAACCACACTACTATTACCTTGACAACTCCTCCATCATCATGGCTAGCAGAATAGCCATTAAAACAGCTATTATGATAGCTCTTAAAACACCTGGACACTCATCGTGGATCATCAAAATACCTATTACATGTACCTCTTACCGTTATACAATAACAATAAGACACTTTATTAACTTTTATTAATTAATTAATCAATTAATATTCTAAGATGGTTTTGATCCATGATAATAAGCCTTCATTTAACCGACTGCACTGTTTATTTATGTCAAAATGTGCATGAAGTGATATCGCGCACGTGCGAGATACTAAGTCACGCACGTGAGATACAGTAAGATGCACACGAGATAGTACGTTTTGTGAGATAGTAACTGCCGTGTGCGAGATAGTAAGCCGCACTCACCAGATAAAAAAAAACAAAACATCCATGTTACTTCCAGTGCTCCATAATCTATGCATCACATTCATAAGAAATGCTTCTATTACGTCTCCTCAGGCCAGTTCTTTCTTCATTCATTTCTGACACTTCCCTCTCATGTTTTCATCTGGCTGCCATGTTTCTTACCATCATCTATCAGCCACTGCTGGGCAATTAGGGCGACATTTTAACCTATACAATGAGTATTGATTAATCTGTTGCCGCTTACAGTGAAAAGCTCATATTTCTCATCATGCCACTCGGTTGCTCATTCTGTTTTCCAATCAAATTGATTAATCAAACATGTTGGATAATTAACCTATTCAGTTTCTATTGATTGATTCATTTTAGAATGTCTCACTTTTTGGTCTATTTGGATGATGATTGTAGACCATTCTTTTTCTACTGTGATACACTGGTCCGAACTTTAAAAAAAATAAAATAAATTGTATTCATAGATTCAATAATTTTGTTGGTTCAACTCAAGCAATCAGTGTGCACTACCCAAAATAGGTGATGGAAATTTGGATATGGGTGCATATATGCATGTACATGCATAAGCAATCAAAGTCAGATGAAATGTGTCAAATTAATATTGGGGACCAAAAATATTCACAAAACACAAAATAGAAATTCAGATGTCACAGAATAAACCATCAAGTGAAACATTCAAATATCCCTAACTGAATAGTGTATCGTAACGCCTAATTGGTAAGGGCTGTACTAATATATAACTTTCCCAATAAGCCAGCAAAGTATAGGCCTTCTATATGAATGAATAAATAAAAAAAAAACTAGAGTGGCACTCAGTAGAGAGCATAGTTCCGCTTAGCCCCCCTCATTCATCGATACCACCCACCTGGAATACGGCAGTTTTTGGTTTTGTTTCTTTTGATTTGTTCTTTTATCCACGTTATACCCTGAGAAATAAGACAAAAAGTGAACGACATAAAATATAATAAAATAATTTAAAATAAAACTCATATCTCTCTATGTTAAAGAAAGTGAGAAGAAATTCCTGGATTTGTCCCTTCACACAGAAGAGCACCAAAAGTTAATGCAATCTATCCTGGGCCAAGACCCATCCTCCATCCATGTTGTTGGGAAATCAGTTGAGTTTTTTTTCTAGTGGCCTTGGCAAAGGTTTGCACTCTACTGAGTGCTCTTCTCATCTTTGTATTGTCGATGCACAGTGGGATTTTTCCCCGTTGTTTACTGCAGAATGTTCAATTCATTTAATAAATGCTAAGGTTTTATAATCAACATATGGGCCACACATATAATGAGCAAGGATTAAAGGCCCTGAATTTTCTATTTCTATCTGGCATCCTTTCATGTTAACAAAAGTTTACCTATCAGGGTGACTGGGATCATATGCCAGCAGTGTGGAACTTAACTACAGTGATCCCAGCATGCCCATTACAGTACTTTATTCTACAGTGATGCTTTTTAAATACTGCATTCAGCTGCCTCTGGCTGGGAGATGGCCCACTTCTATTCAAGCTCAGTGGATACATCAGGACAGAGGGAGTCAAAGGCTGCAAATATACAACATAATGGCTCCAATAACAGCCAATGCTTTTACAAACATTGGGCCATAATTTCTTTGACTTAATGACAAATGTATGACAGCTCACAACATTCATGTCAGGCCAGTCATATTTGTTTTCATGCTCTTTGTACAGTGTGGGTTTTTACAATAACTGGTGTTTGTCTGCAGGCAAAAAAGAAGGGAAACAAGTGTGGTTTAATGATACTATATTTCCTCGGTACTCTGAGTCCAGAGATGAACTTCAGCCAAGGGTTAGGGTGTATATTATCACAAATCTGTAAACAAACACCCCCAAAAAAGAAAAAAGGAAAATATTTAAGACACCCCAGGGTAAAGAGCGATGCAAAACACCGATCTCAGTCTGACTGGAGCCTCTCATTCTAGAATTGCTTCTACTGTAAGCCGTGCAGGGTAAAAGTGTGGCCCAAATGGCTGATATTTATGTCCATGTACGATAAATGGAATGATGAATGCCACTTTTATCTGCTGGCTTGGCATGTCTTCTCCAACAAGATGATGAATGGTTGGCATTAGACTGCTTTCTTAAAAGGCCTCTCAAGGAGAATCCATTGGCTCTTATAGTGAAATCGTCACTCTAAAAAAAACATGCCTTGCAGAGTGTGTTAGGGAAATGGTGCTTTATGGAACCATCACTGTTTTAAAACCAATTAAACTTTGAAATAGCTTCATCACCGTATTCAAAATGCAAATAAATATAGAATAAGAATTAACAGATTATGACAGAAACCTGATCTGTCAGAAACAGTATATGATGACTATATTTCTTAAACATTGTGTACTTAGCCTTCTCTTGAAAGTGGTGGAAATGTACTTCTCCAAACTTCATCTTTGATGTCTACTAGTTGTGTACATATTAAAGGTCTATTCTGTAATCTTCTGTCTACTAAATGATAGAAATACATCTCCGATAATTGTTGAAACATACCTTCGTAAGTAACTGTAAACAACAAATTATTTTGAATTTTAAAAAATCAGGCTGGTGTTATTCTCTATTTACTTTCATAAATCATGCAAAAAGAACAAAACCAACAATGTTATTGTTTTACCTCCATACCCTATAAATATATATAAACAGGGTCATAAAGACAGAAATGAAAATTTAAATAAAAAATGTTACAAGTATACAATACATAGTTCGATTGAAAAAAATCTGGTCACTGTAATTTTTAGAACATGTTCCTCAAACAGTATTTTCAATAGTGAATTTTTACAGATTTGGCTGTAATGATTTCTGGCTGCATGACTTTGCTATGTGGGATTGAGTAAAAGGGAATACAGAAGAAATGGCACAGAGGAATAAAATATTGTTAGTCATTGTTCATTTGAATGTTTTCCTGGGATTGGTGGCCAAAAAGAAAATTGGAGGATTGCCAGCCTTATTCTTTAAAAGTAGTCATGTATGGTAGTTCATTAGACTAAATAGATGGTGAGGCCATCTTATCTTATCTTATCACACTTACATTGTGCTGAAAATGTCACACATCATGACTTATCATGACACATATTAAGATGTGTTTTGGCTCAGATATTTTTTAATATTATTATTTGAAGTTAATCAGGGTTTTACTGTAGCCAAACAACTTGATTCATCACACTCATGTGTATACATAGTCAACAATTTTTGTAAAATTATTTTTACAAAAGACTTTCCATTAAGAGTTTTAGTGAGGTGTGATTGCTGTTGCAATGTTTTCCTTCCCTGACAACAGTAAAACTTAAAGAGGCAGAAGGCATAAAAAAAAATGACATTTCAAAACAGTCACATCTGTGTAAGAGAACATAGTCAGTGGCAGCACAGGTGGCTCTCCACATGACAAAAGCAGTCTTCATTAACTTGAGATGAACACTTACACGTACAGAATTTCCCCAAATCGTAAGTGCACAGAACTGTTAAATGGTACTGTTGTGCATCTTTTCCTCTATAGTGTGCCCCATGCTCAGGTCAATTTATACGAAAAGGAATTTTACGTGCTGGTCAGAAGTTACTCTCATTGGCGCCTCTCTGTCGTGCTCCACCAAACCATGCACTTACCAAAAGCCCACTGGTAAAGAGGCATTCAGCCCCATATCTCCCCAACTTCCCCCTTAATTAGGTGATCAATTATTAACACACCAATAAACTTCCTGAATAAGTAATGGCGTTAAAGCTTATGTAGCGTTTCAAGCCCACTGGCCAGACATTTGGTCAAATATTTGTTGTTGGTGTCTGTCGAGAAAACAGTGATGTTTATTGGCTGAAAAATTGAGGTAATTTTGAGTTTGTCATTTATTTTAGCTGATGGAACAGGGTTATTAAATTAGATGCTGGGTCAGTTTGTCATCACCAGAAAAACATGAAAACACATGCAGGCGCTTAACAACGACTGAAAGTTTTGGAGTTGGTGAGTGTTCCTGTTTTCTTTCGGCCTTTTAGCACTTCAGGTTCCTTTTCTTCTGAACCATTAACTTCATTGATCAAAGTCCAGGTATTCAGATGTTCTATGTCTGCTACTTTTATGAGTTAAACAGGATTTTCTGTCTGAGGCTGAACTGAAAGACTTTTAGGTAATAATATGTATATATAAAAAAATAGACTTCAGAAGTCCAGGCTTTATCACTTATAACAGTGAGGCCTAGTAACCTCCAATTTAAATGGGAGTCTTGTCATTGAAAGCTAAAGTGTCATATTGGGGTTTTCAATTTCACTTAAGTGGTTCAGACACAACTGAATCAGCAATCATTTTTTTTATGTAATTTTTATGTATCTTGAAATAAGAAACACAAATCATTAATCTGTTTGAAAGATTCCTTTGAGTTTCCTATAGGGCTGACACTTGTTTTTGTCCCTGCACTCCTGAGCTTCACTGCTTATCCTACAAACTATTCTGTTGGTGACTCTGTGAGTGGATCTGTGCATCAAATGTTCCTGCACAAAGTTCAGTGAATTAAAAGTAATCAAATATTAGTAAACAGATATCTCTTTCAAAATCATTATTAGATTTCTGCTTTCTTTTAATGTTCTGTCAGCTTGTGTTTGGTACATGTGCACAGACTAATGGAGGTGTAGATATAATCACATATAAAAGCTAAAAATTAAAATTTATCATGGTACTGTACCAAAATTCCGATCCAATCTAAATAAAAACTAAATGACATCACAGTTGATATTTTGTATCATACTGCATAAAGACTAAGATCTTGCACGAAGGCAGTCATCAAAAACACTCAACCCATAATAAATAAACATAATTTTGTTAAGTAGGTCAGACTATGACTGCTGTGTGAAGAACAAGTTGCCCACAGTAAAAGTCTGTGTAGCCAAACTAATATGTTTATTGTATAATTTATTGTAAAAATATGTTTATTGTATAATTTAGTTACAGAAAAATAGATTCAGATTAATTAATAATGAATATAAAAGCTGATGACAAAATGTTTTTTATTTCAATTCAATAAAAAATGTCCCTTCTATTTGAGTCCTTCAAGCCTAAACTACCACTTATTTACTTAAATGCATAACACTTGGCAGCAAGTTTGGATGTCAGACCTAGAGGAGCATGTGATGCTGCCATGAGCAACCAGTCTTATCAAACTGCACTGAAGTACTGCCTCTTTGATAATATTAATACACAATATACATTGCATGCTAAAATTTGAAGACAGAAAAACAACATCAATGACTGTTTGGCCAAAGGTTTCTATCTTTTGGACTCTGAAATAGAAATGGTTCTCCAGAGACGAGATTGTATTTCTTGGTGATGACACTTATTGGAGTCTATTCAAATACTTTATCTACTTCAAATCTGTACAACCTAATCTTAAATGCTAAGTCAGTCAATAAAACACAATAATTGATAATGGTGTTGAAAGTGTCAATACTAAAAATATATGTATTATCTGTCGGACCTCTTTCATATTTTTCTTTTCTAAATGAACACACTAGAAATATTGATCCAAACAATTCAGAATGTAGAAACCTGATTAAAAAAAATTGATTGGTTAGTATCAGTAGAATAAAATCAGAATGATAAAATTGTTGAAATTGTCACAATACCACATGTTAATATATATATATATATACATACTTACATACATACATACATACATACATACATACACACATAAATACATACAAACATAATGCCAGCCCAGGGTTGCTTGTGGGACGTCTGTTTTGACAAAGTGAAGACAACTTGTGTTGTGCATACTGTCTGTTACTGTATCACAAACCCTGGAGACTGTTCTTCATGCACCATGACCCATCAAAAGTAATTTCCTTTAACCATGATTGCCAATTTTCTCTGACCTACAAAACCATGACTTCAACCCTTACCTCAGCCTAACCCTGCCCTGAACGTACCTTTCTAGTTTTAACCATAGAGATGATGGATCATAAAACACCAGCGGGATTGTTTTGGGAACAGTCATGTGTGTCGTGTTGAAGAGACTGACGAACAACCCATTTTGTTGAGGACTTGTTGAGAATTTGCTTGACAAGGTACTTCAGAGGAATGAATAAGTCTAGCCACAGTGTGATTTGTACAACGGCTGTCTGTTCGGAGATTCCATTTCACTTTGCATTCCTCATCAGGCTGACTTGTTCATTTGGGAGAGGGGCTCCATCTGCCTCAGTCATCAGAGCTCTTTCATCTGGCCCCTGCTGAGCCGTAATAACTTCCTCTTTTGTTGATCTCTGTTTCTCTCTGGATGTCTGCTCTCTTTTCACACCTTGCCTGCTCCATCCATTTCTTTCTCTTTCTCTCTTCTTTTTCCTATCCAACTCTTTTATAAATCTTTTTGTTCAATTATATTTTGTTTTTTTCTCTGTCTTGCTGTCCTATATTTCCCATTTCCCTCTCTGTTTCTTTCAACAATCTTTACAGATTCAGCATTCCTATCTTTCTTTGTCCATCCCTTTTCTTTTCCAATTTTTTTTTTTTTTATAATTGCTAACAGCTTTATATATGTCTAAACTCCTTGCACAGCAACACACATATGTCACACAATTTGCCAAATAGTTAATGTGCTGCCCCAAACCATTTTTTTTTAATTTTATTAAATACCAATTCTTCAGGGGCGGCTGTAGCTCAGTGGGTAGAGCTGGTGGACCAGTGATCGGAAGGTCACTGGTTCAAATCCCCTGCTCCCCTGGGGTGGGAATGAGCTACATGCTGAAGTATCCTTGAGCAAGATGCTGAACCCCAGAATTGCTCCTGATGTGCAGTTGACACCCTGTAGGGACCACTGCCATCAGTAAGGGTCCTGCAATGAGCTGGCGACTCGTTCAGGGTGTACCCTGGCCATCGACAGAAAATCCAACATGTCCTCATTCCTTAAAGGACAGAATAGTTTGTTTAACTCCGAAAACCACACATATCACCAAAGTAAAGGGACTTGGGAGCAATGAGTAGTGGTAACTTAGCCGGGATCTTTAGTTATTCTACACATAGAGAAGAGTTACTAACAAACAATATGATTATGGTAAAAAAAAAGCAGCTGAAGTGGTTCAGACTTCTCAATGGAAACAAAAAACGCCTTGAGTGTTTCTATTTATTTTATGTGATAATATTGCTATTTCGGCCTGTGTGATATTTTATTTTAGTCATTTAGAGATACACCACATGATAACAACATTTGTCCTTTGCTTTTTCGTTGTGTTCATATAATCAGCTTATGTCCAGGTTTGGCTTTAAGTCAGAGCCCTTAGCCTTAATAAATAGGATTGTACAGAGTTGTCTAAGTCGTTTCAAGGCCATTCCAGTTCAGATAGGAAAAAATGTCTAATAAATGTTGAAACCAGATCCAGACTGAATCGATTCATCATTAATACTTACTGGCTACAGAAACTTTCAACGTACCCTCAGATCTGACTTTGTTTTCCCTCTCATGTGTATGTCATCAACCCACAGATTTGCACTCCAAATGCTGGCCTTAGTACTACGTAGTGAAATATGCTCGAAGTCAGTGGACAAGGGAGAAGTGGCATTTTGTGGTCATCTAGGGTAATTTTATAATCAATAAAACATTTTTTCGTACAAAGAGACTTTCCCAGAAGTAACAAACATCATATTGATTTAGATCACTGACAGCAGTTGTTTCTCTAATGAAATTGCAGTTTATTGTATAATTCCATAGTAAATGTCAAGTGAATGTCACAGTCTCTTGTGTTTTATTTGTATTTGCATGTCTTTCTCTGGCACTCTGTGTTTCAGTTAAGTGACATTTAGGTTGATTGTTTAAAGATAAGAAACAATAAAATGAGAGAGGGTGAAGATATGCCAGTTTCACATATTCTAAATGTATAATCACATTCATATAAATTGAAAATCAACAAATATGTTCACAAAAAGCAACATTTAGGATATGAAATTGCTAAATCAATTTACTGCTAAATAATAAAAAAAGAGTACATTTATACAATGATATTTTGAAATATCACGGCTATTTTTTATTAACTCTGAACCAAATGACTTACATTGGATGATAAAGGAATCGCCTGTAGTTACAAGCCTACAAATAATTTTTGCCCAAATTTTAAACTTTGTCCACTCTGGATGCCTGGTTGCTGCGTGAGAGCTGCCCTGTTGCTGCAGCTTGGCTCCTGTCTGCCCTGTCTGTTTACATGGAGTTTGACTTTGATAATTATTGATGAATATGAAGACACAATCTCCCTTTACCCTGCTGAAAGAGTGAGAAAGTGGGTGTTGAAAGAGAGGGAGTGAAAAAGTGAAAGAGAAACAAAGAGTGCACAGGAAAGAAACTGCCTCTCACCTGTATTCTCTTTATGTCTGTGACGTATTCGACACATACAGAAGTTACAACTGTAGTGAAATGCTGGCATGATGTCCATATGACAGTCTAAAGGTGGTTTTCAGGTCTATTTTTGCAGAGAACCGCACATGTGAAAAGTGTGACTCACTCCAGCAGTGTGTCTGCTCTAACCTATTAACATGGACGGCGAAATGAAAATCAGGACGTTCTGCCACACACACGCGCTGCTCACACAGCCAGCGGGCCAGATTTACTGTTTGTTACAGTCCCACTGATCTCATCATTTGAACACTGGTATAATACATTAAAAATCTTCCATCAAAATACTGTCACTATGTCTTAGCTTCATTTGGCCATGTTACATATTCAGTGGTGTACAGCTGTGTAAAAATTGTTTCTTTTTTCTGCGTCTTTTACCTTTAGGGGTTTTTGTGTCCCAAAGTGGGTGGCAATTAGGCACCTACAGTATTATGACTGTTACCATATTGTTATACAAAATTGTCAAAATATTGTAAAAATAATGCATTGTTGCATATTGTCATTATATCAGATTAGGATACAATGCACATTTGTCTCTTAAAATAAGCAAAAATTGGGTTAAACTCAAGACCCTGGAAACTAATAGTTGAAGTCAAAGTTGCTTCGATGTCACTTGAAGGAACTCAACCTTTCTCTTTCTCAACGGATAATCAGAGTGTAGCATGCCAGAGTTTTCTAAAGTGTACTAAACGAGGGGATTTGTGTTCAGAGTTTTGCAAAAATGTGATTTACAATTTCTATTTGAGTGAAAGCAATAGGAGTTTGCTTGGAGTTTTGCAGTTTTGTTTTTGATACATGAGTTTTCAGAATTGTGTGCTCATTTTCAGTATCTATATGGAATGGAGAAAAGCTGTTTAGAAACATGGCATTCACTTTATTTCAGAAATAAACTGATGTACTACAGTAAAGTCCATGCAGACATCATAAACACCACATCTGACAATGCAGCAACAATAAATACAGAATCTCTAACTTAATTATTCAATTTTAAACGTTGATCTGTATGTGCCTCCCTGTGAATGTGTTCATGCACATTTATTTGCTTATGAGTTTAGTATAATTTCGTGATGTTCTTGACAGAGCTAATGAGCACCCAAACAACAAAGTGTTGGTGAATCCCACCTTATTACCTGACTTCAGACAAATCGCACGATGCAAACTATCTCATTTGTTTTCTTTGACAAATTCAAATTGAGAACAGACTCTGTTAATACGCCCCGGCCAAGCGGGATTGGGTAAGGGACGCTATTCAATTATGAAAGTTTTCACATTGGTAATTAGTCAGGGCTGTAACATATTGTTTTATGGCCTTGATTGTGCGTTGAGGTGGGAATGAGATGTTTTTAATGTGCGCGCTGAGAGGATTTTGCTTGTTAATGCACTAATGTCTGTAATGAAGCTATGCAATTTAAAAAGCAAAGTGGATGACAAAGAGACCTGCTCACACACACATACACACACACACGCACATGCAAACACAAACAAATCAGTGGAGAGGGCATAAGATTTTTACGAAAAGACGTGTTGAACGCGTACCTGGCTCTTCAGCTTCCGATCAAGAGGTCATGCATCTACTGTGATTTTAGCAGTGTTAACTTTGTTTCTAAAACTGTGATGAAATACATTTGACAACAACCTTTTTCCGTGACTAAGATGAGGATGAGATGACGCTATTCAATACTAACTGTGAATATATCTCCAGCAGATATAATACACTGTGTTTATTCAGAACAGCAGTTCTGTTATGTCTGTGCTTCTGCGTACATCACACAGACAGTAGTGTGTGTGTGTGTGTGTGTGTGTGCTTCCAAACTCATGTGACACACAAACACAGTATGTTTGTGTGTCACATGTTTTTGGAAGCCGACCTGATCGTGGGGTGATGCATATTAAGACTACTGTATGGGAATTGCTGATTGCAAAATTGCAAGCTTTTGAAGTCTTGTGACGAGCTAAAATCTAAAAGCCCGCAATCATGAACAAAAGCACCTAGGACCTGAAAAACATATGTGAATGTATTAGGTGACAAAGAAATACTGTGTTTATTTGCCCTTTACATCAAAATGAATTGTAATTGGCATTAAACTGACTCAGGATGGTTTCCTTAAATTTTAATCATCAGACCATTAGAGCAGACATGTTCTGCAAAGTTGCATTATTAATCATTCTACGTGTTTTTTCTCCCATTAGATAATGATAAAATGCATATATTAATATATGTTTTGTGTATATGTGTATTATATATGGTAAATATAATGTGATGACTAAAAACACAATAAAGCAGTTTTTATTGACTAAAGCTTTAATGATCACTGAGGTTTTATGGAACAAATTTGCACAGACTTTTAGTTGGCCTTAACTAGATTTAAAAAAAAAAAAAAGAAAAAGAAAGGAAAAAAAAGAAAAGAAAAAATAGCTGGCAAAGTAAACATGAAGCTACATTTTGGCATTAATATAAAAAAACAGGTTTATACAAGGGATGTATTTAAAACAAATCAGATTTAACTGATCATAGCTTGGTCTTTCTAAGAGAAGGGCATAGGAATGAACAGCTCACACTTCTCTCTACACTTGTGTCTCTACAGTCATCGCTAGGCTGTTGGGTAGAATGGTGTATGTCACAGTTGTACCTTTTATTATGCCAAAACATTAAAATAGGCTGAGAGAGGTTTTTCATTTTTATTGTATTTTATTTTATTAAACCTTTTATCATTTAAATAGATAGCCCAATCTCTTTATGTTTTACTTCACTCTCTCTTGTTTCTGATTGTTGGTTTTCCTTTTGAGTCCAGACATTATAAGAAAATATAAGTTACATACATTTCTGATGCCATAAAATAAATGTAATGTGATGTAACATTTAAGGCCACAAGTTGAAAAGGAATACAGCAAACATTAAAAATAATATGTGAAAAAACAGTATTCAAATTTGGAAGAATGCAGTATAGTAATACAATGGGTGTGAATTTTTAAGAATATACAGAGTGCGGAAAAATATATCCCGCATCTTACTTTAATGGTCGTCTCTGGAGCAGTGCCAACTCGTTAATGAGTAATTTAAAAAAAAAAAAAAAAAAAAAAAAAAAAACACACTCAGACAGACAGGAAGGGAGGAAAAAGAGACAGCGAGGGATCCTTTTTTAATGGCTTTTAGCCTCCACACTTGGCTTACTTAGTCTGTGTGTGTGTCTTCACCTTATGTTGCTATTGCCCTGCACAGTACACGGCTGTACGTAAAATCCAGGAAGATGGTGCTTAAGTCTTTAAAGGCTGGAACAGTTGCAGTGTAATCAACTAGAAATAATGGCATTGTGACATGTTTGGATTTTTTTTTCAATACATTAAAAACACATTTTTCATGCATTTCAATTAGAAGGGGGCTTATCTTTGTTTTGTTATTTCAAGAAAAATAAGTATTTAAGATGTGTCATGATCATTCTAGATCTTGAGGGATTCATGTAACTTCCTCTTTCCATCTCTTCTTCTCATACTGACTTATTACACTTGTAAATAGCAAAGCGCTAGGTCTCCCGCTGTCTTCCTTTTTCTGACAATCCCAATTAGTCCTTGTGGCTCATTACCAGCAACCCCTACTTAATCAGAAGCCCAAAACACAGAGGAAAGGATGGGTGAAAGAATAGAAAAAAGACTGAAAGTAACAGGAGGGGGGAGAAGAGAAAAGATAACAGTAAAATGCGTTGACGAGGTCCATCTAAAAGCTCTTACCCCATGCTGGCATTTAAACCCACCATATCTGCAAAGCCTTTGACTTTTCCAAAAGTATAATTACCACTAATGCGCAATGTTTTTCAAGAGCAGTTGACCCTTGTGTGTTATTGAACGCCCCACTAGCAATGCAGTGAGCGGCTTAATTGGCCGGTCATTAATGAGACAGAGGTGAGGGGTGACAAAGAAATTCAGGAGGAGGGTGAGGGAGTGTGGAGACTGATGAAGAGCATGGGGGGCTGGAGAATATTCCTTTGTGTCATTAGGTAGTCTTATTCAGATCAGAGGTGTTGAGTAATATTGAGTAATATAGTATATGTGAAGATGATAACTGCTAACTGAGTAAAGCCAGAAAACCCAGCCTGTGGCATTAACAGGTTCAATGTTACCCCACAAGAGTGCTGAATGACTGGACAACATATGTTTGATGCTCATAGACCAGTCCTAATTCTAAAGTGAATTGCCCTACTATGCACACTGACTCATCAAATGGGCAAACACCTAGACACCCTACACAACACACTCATTCCACCAGAGCAGCTCAGGTACATTGTCATTTGGGACAACGTAAGTTTCCACTGGGCTGCTCTGGTTCGTAACTGGTTCACTGCCCAACCACGCTTTATCTCCCTCCACGCTTTATCTCCCTCCATATTCTCCATTCCTCAATGCTATTGAGAATTTTTTGTAAAGTGTATGACCGAAATCCACAAATCCACAAATGTGTATACCCCTTCTCCAAGCTATGGAAGATGCATGTGGTTATATAGCAGTTGGTGCTTTTCATGGCTGGATTCACCATGCTAGGTGATGTTTCTCTTGCTGCTTGGCCAGGGAAAACATTGCTTGTGATGTGGATGAGGTGCTGTGGCATGACCGAAACAGAGGAGATCATGCTGCACAGTTTTTTATTGTTTTATTTAATTTTTTTACTGTAACTGTGTACAGTAAATTCTTCTGTTGTTTTGTAGGTAGACCGTATATTGTTGTATATGCACTTTGTGTTGGTTGATATGTACACTGTGTACATTGTTTTTGTGGGAAAAATAAAATATATCTGTTACCGTGTATTTGTGTGTTCTGAGTATAAAAACAATATTCTCAAATATTTTACATCACACTTTTGTATGTACTGACTGTAGTAAGTGTAACTGAACAAAAAAGGCCTAAGTCATGATGAATGAAGAAGAAGTGTTTTCCATTCATCATAGTGTTTTACACTGAGCACATCAGTGTTCAACTGGTTCTTATAAATGTCTATTCATTTGATGGTTTGTGTTTGTCATTTGAAAACAAAATACCATTTTGAGAAGAAATAACATTGTTTTGAATGTAAAGTTTAATTTTGCAGGAGAATTGAAGGGTTTTGCCCATTGTGTGTGTGATTTTTGATTTGTGTGTAGAGTTCTGAGAGCATGAGGCATGCTTTCAGAAAATGTGTGTAAACAATCGAAAAAAACTGTAATAGGGCCTTGGGGTGAAAAAATTGTATGTCCTCACACATTTCATAGCAAATCTTTAGCCAGTCCATTTAACATTTGGCCTGATGGTGACTCTAGGGGAAATATTCTATATGGGAGTCAACATAATTGCTCTGGTCCACTTTGCGGGTACCATGAATATCCCATGCAAATTTCACAGCAATCTGGAGGGCTGCATGATATACATGTACCGGTGTCAGATTGATAAATTATCAGACTGATGTTGGGACGTTTGTATGATTGGCCGTTTATCATGACTGGTGAAATACTAGCCAATAATATGAAATCATATATATTTGCTTTTAGAAAGTGGGTTTGCAATCCACCAATGAAAACAAAGACATTAAGAAGATGAACAACAGCATCAACAGTAAGAACATGAAGTGCAGACTGTTGTGCACATGGTGTCAAACTGCTGCACCTGTAGAGCCACGCATTGAGAGAAGCATGTCTTCAGCAGTGTGAGTTTTTTTTTTTTTTTCACAGTTTCAGAGGAGGACAATGCAACTAAATTGTGCAAGACATGTCTTGAAATAGAGGAAATCAGTGAAGAAAAAAAAAGAAATACAACAAAACTTGTTAGAACTGTAGAATATTCAATCAGCTGTCCTTTTACAACAACGTATCCTTTCCTACCTGAGGCATAACCTACACATTAGGAATTTCTTTTTACATACAAAAATGTGCAATTATTAGTTATCTCATTGGTCTCAGCCATTAGAAGCAGGTAATTATCGATTACCACTATTAGCCGAAAAAAATCCATGTCATGCATCCAGACAAAAAGAGAGAAACATTCTGGATGTGTTTTTCTTCAGAGGAGCAGTTGCATATCCGCTGTGCTGCACGCGCCATCACAAACACAAGGCAGCACACAGGCAGGACGTGGTGAGTGGATGTGGGAGGGAGCTTGTGTGTTGGTAAATGCAAGTGTCCGTTACACATTTGGAAAACACTGATGTAACAGTGAGATTGCGAGGTTATTTAAAGCAGCAGGAGAAACTTCAGTCTAAAAGTAATGAGTGAATTGAAGAAGAATAAAAGACAAACGTTTTCTTTGACTAAGATATGACTAAAAGGCCCAATCAACTATCATTTGACTAAATTAAAAACATGATGAATTAATTTGATCAAAACTAACAAGAGCACTCGTCACTGACTGAGACTAAAGACTAAATGAACACTGGATAACACCACAGGAGTATAGGAGGACAGGAGGAGAGCAAGGAGAGAGAGGAGAGGGAGGACTGACAGAGGTAGACAAAATAAGAAGGAAGATGGTAGAGTTTACCAACCACATTATAACACACACACACACACACACATGCACGCACACACACAGAGACACACACACACACACACACACACACACACACACACACACAACCACACACACATGCACGCACACACACACCAGTAGCTGTATAATAGGATTAGTGGGCTTCTAAAAGGGAGAGAGAAAACTCTGAGACACAAACACACATTCAACCACACGCAAAGCAGAAACATCCATTAGCAATGGACACACACACCCTCCTTTCACTCTTTATCATACAACAATCAATCGCTCGCCCCCTCTGCATGCCTATTAGTGCATATTCTTTCTCTCTCTCGCTCTGTCTCTAAATCACTCTCACTCTTACTCTTTTTCTCAGTAACGTGAGATATCTAGGGCTTTTTCCTCTTGCCTATTGTATTTAACCTTTTCAAGAAATGTCATATGTAATGAAAATTTGCTAAGTAATGACAAAAATGAAAATTCTTAAAATAAAAATTATCTTATAGTGAGCCTTATGCAAGAACACATGGTGTCTGCTGTGACATGGGTGAGGGTTCTTGAAAGGTAGCTCCAAATAATGTTGTTAAAGGGAAATAAAATACTTACTCTCTTATCTCTTGTTATCTTTGTCTTGAACATTCACCAATCGTATGGTGCAGTACCTTTAGCCCTGCCTCAACAAGTGTAGTAAACATGTGACTTTTTTTTTCCTTAGTGAGGTTGTAGTTTCTCCACTAAGGATGTCATTTACTGCTCTGTTAGAAAATCAGGAACCATCGCCTGAGCTTAATCAAAATTTTGTCCGGCTTTAAATGGAAAACATTTCACAGATTGTTCCGGTATTTCCTCTTTTAATTAACAATGTAACGTCTTATCGAGCAGCAGGGTTGACACATCACCTAAAATGTATTTGTTATACTCTTAGAGAAGTTTTAAAACTTCTCAGAGAGCAGCCACATTTACATACCACTTCCAGATAAATTGGAGGGGGGCACTTAATCCCAAATTAGGATCTTAATTTTGTACGCATGTTCAAATTCTTTAGCGGTCTACAGGGAGGCTTTTCTCTCACATTGGATAAAAGAAAAGGTTGAAAAAAGATGACTCGTTGTTTTCCAATTTATCGTACGTTTACCAACTAGTCATTTAATGGAATTTAACCAAGTACAACACAGTAGATGCCTTTCAGGAAAGGAAGCAAATCCAAAGCAAAAACACAACCACAGTTCCACTCTGGCAGATTTTTCATGTGACTAAAACAAGAATACAGCCGAAATTTGTTTTTGATTATTTTTAATGTAAATGATGGACTGAATTGTAAGAGAGGCAAACTCCTGTCAACATATGACTATTTATTAAATGGAAACAGACCAAAGTCCACTCTTCGAGGTGCTCAGGTTTCTTGCAGAGCAGAATGCAAGGGACAGGATCACGCCATCTGCTCGGGACCCGGAACAGTTACAACCAGTTTTTGGAAATGATTACGTTTTAAAGGAGTGTTTCTATATTAACTGGCTCCACTTCTCCAGCCTTTACAGTACTGGTTTAGCTGCCCATGGAAACCCACAGACCAATTGCATTCGCTGTAAATCATCTCCTGTGACACAACATCAGCACAAAAGGACAAACGGGTCGACTCAAGTGAGTGAAAACAAAAACACACATCGGTCGGAGGAAATACGAGTCAGAGAAGAGGTATTTCATTTCCATCTGCTCTAAAAAGACAAATGTGGACAATGAAAACATAGCTTTTAACGAAGAGTGGACTATTAAAAGCTGGATATGTGTTCACACATGATTGTTTAAGAATGAGAAGCTACACTGCATCAGTTTGGATTAAATAACCTGTTGCCAGAGTCATGCTTCACCCACTTTAGACATTAGCTTGTGATAAATGTCTACGTCTGCAATTCAGCTTTAGGCAAAAAAAATAAAAATAATAATGTTATCTCCAGAGATGGGACAACAATTAACATAAACCCCAGGCCTAACTTCCCGCTTGCTCACCATTACCATAAGGCATGTTTCTTCAAAGAACGCCTGCAGAACACTGGTTGTGTCTATATTAACAGGAGGGATGAATAAGGAAAGAGAAATTGTTTGATCCATCTTTTATTATGATCTCTCACTTTCTTCTGATTGCTGCTCTGCCATTCAACATTGCATCATGGCTTCAGCATGCCTCGCCATGGCATTGCTGGAACAATTTGAGTGTCTTGGGAATCTGTGTCTCGGATCATCTCCTGATTTGTTGGGTTTATGGAAAGGGAGGAGTTGGTCTTTGTAAATGGGAAGGCAGATGAAGAGGGACAGGTTCAGGGGGTTGATGGTAGAGAGTGACTTATCTCCATGTGAGGGGGGAGGCAAAGGGAGTGTGAGGACAACAGGAAAGCAGGAGAATAGGTTGTGTGGAGGAAGAAGATTGAATCATCAACACATGATATATAAAAGAAGAAAGAGAGCGCCAATAGGTAAAGAAGGAGAGAGTTAGGGAGAAACATTCCACCATTCCAACATTTACAAGCTTTTTGTCTTTTCATTTTCCAAATATTTCTTGATTAATTTACACAACTTGCACTCGGCACAGCTGCCAGCAGAAGCATTCCCCTGTAAAACCTGCGCCTGCTTACACCAGAAATGTTATAAAATCATAGAGTACGCTTGGGGAGAAATCACTAGAACATGGTGAAACACAGAGAAATACTGCAGGTTAGAAAAACCTTCACTCAGTCCTGCTGAAACGAGTTTGGAATAAAACATGAAATAAAACACTGCGGCAGGTCCACGCCTGCCAGCTGAATACGTCTAATGGGGCACAACCCGTTTATTTGGCAGCAGTCCTTCAGCCAAGTGAGTGATGGTGGCCCCTGGTGATGTTCTCAGGCTCCATCCAACAACCAAAGGGGCCACAGGTTTGTCTCACCTTCCAAACGCTCCTCTTTACCTCTGTGTGTGTGTGTGTGTGTGTGTGTGTGTATGTGTTTCACGGTGACAGTTCATCACAATTTGTTACATTTACTGTACTTATATTACTAAAGTTATAATATAATTTATTTCAGTATATATTTTGCAGGAAAAATTTTAAGTTTAAAAAGTTCTAATTGTTCAGTTGTTGTTTGTTGAATGCGGCATGAGTCACATAATTGTTTCTTTTCTTCAAGGAGTCTTCTTGAGTATCTCCTTGCTGTGTTAACATGCACTGTTGGGACTGAATGAAATGTGTGCCTTCAAACTTCTCTCTGCTCACATGTACATGAGAACGGCTTTGATAATTATTTCCAAAAATAATGATGGTCCCTATTACAAGGATGTATCCTCCACCATAGTCATCCCATCCTCTCTTCACCATTAGAATACATAATGAATACGATTACAGGGTTTCTCTCGCTTCTTCTCTCTCCTGGTCTTTGTCCCTTTCCCAATCTACAACTCCCTTTTTTTTTTTTGTCTTTGTCTTTTGTCTCGTTCTTTCTCCCACCATTTTGCTGTCCAAAAGAAATCTTTCAGGCATGTCCAATTGGCTCTGGCCACCCCATGCATGTCTCCCCAAGTGGGAATAAACCATAAAAGTATCTGTCTTTCTCAAACACACACACACACACACACCCAAATGAAGCTGTGACTCAAGGAATAGGCCACTAAGATAACATCAGACTTCTCATTAAAGGCTTGCTATACTGTCCCTGTCCCTGTCTGTGTGTCTGAATGTGTGTGTGTGCGCATTAAGTGTGAGTGCATGAGTGTGAGACACACACACACACACACACACACACACACATGTTTGAGAGAGAGAGGGAGAATGAGTGTGAGTGTGACACAGTGACACGTCTCTGTCGTAATATTGTAGGTCCACGCCTGTTTATGTGCCACATAGGTCCTTTTTAGTGGGCCCTTGCTAACCACGCTCACTCACACACATTCACACACATAAACAGACACAAATGCACTGAGACAAAGGAAATTGGATAGATTTATATTACTGCTGTTGTAAAACTTTTCCTTCGTTCCTCTCTGGCCTTTCTTTTTCTACCTTTTTATCTGCTCCCTTTTATTCTCCTCATTTTTTTTATTTGTAGTTACAGGGGCATGCACCATCCCCCATTTTCTTCCTGCTCCTACCTTCCCTGAACCTCACTTCCCTTATCCATCAGTATTTCGTTCTGTTTTATTCGCTTTTAGCTCGCATAACCAATCTTGAGTAACTATAAAACCTTACAGTTCCAATTTGATTTAATTATGATTTATAAAGCACTTCAAAAATGCACTCTGTGATTTCTAAACTGAATTTCAAGCTACAAAAATGCTAGTTTTTTATTTCATATTTGTGGTATATGTATATATATATATAGAAAAGATTCCTTCAATATGTAGATGGTCAATGCCTAATGAGCATTGTTCCACTCAGAGCTCATACATATACCGTTGAGCCATATAATGCCATCATTCAGGGCCAGATAGATGCCGCTGTTGGTATAGCTCCCTCAGGCTGCACACAAACATGGACACAGCAACATGTGAGCTTACAAAGACTGGTTAAACTTTACTAGAATTGATTTGGACAGTGCTTGTTGTGACAAGTGCAACAAGTCTTTCATATGTGAGTGCAGAAGGACGGGAAATCATTCGAAACCATCTGGTGACAGTGCAAAACATACAGGGGAAGAAATGCACTGCTAGCTCTTTTGTAATCTCTTGTTTCCCCATCCAGCTCAGGTGTGTTACCACCAAAACTCTACAAACATGGTTAATTATTAAAGGTAAACATTAGCCTGCTGATTGCTTTGAATATGGTTGCAAAGTCCTTCAGAAACGGCTGGTCAGAAATTTACAATTCCAGTTTCAGAGCACTGCAGAGGAGCTGGGGATTATTTTTAGCCATAATTAAACTTAAAAATCAAAATCTTAAATTTGAAAAGATAATATTAAAAACAAAATTATGTAATTACTCTATTAGGAATAATCAGACGATAATTGAACTTCAAAAGAACAAAAAGAAACTCATAAACCACATTTAAAATGTAAAATAACATTTAAAAAATGTGTGAGTAAAAAAAAGTTAATTGTAGGAGATGAAACTGGAAATGCAAACATGGAAACATCAACTCTGAAACTGAACATGGGGAATTAAAAAGCTTATATGTATATACTTTAAAGCTTAAATAAAAACTAAATTGATTTGAGTTTTCCATTCATATTTCAAGTTTTTAATTTAATTTAACACACATTTTACATTTTATCTCAAAATTTTAAGAAAATTACTCCAAAATGATTTATTAATAATGGTCGGCTACTTTCCAATATGTAGTGAATAACAGCTGTACCTGTCGAACTTCCAACAGGACGATTCTGTTGATCATACCATGACAAACCTGCTGAAATGAAAGAACTCAGGTTGAAAATGCACTTTAATTTACTGATCTGCAGCAGTTGGACAAAGACTAGTCTGATTCAGTTTACTGCCTTACTGAGGGAAAGTTTGACAAACTATTTTGAACTACCATCTGATATTTTCGTATTGTTTTATGTCCTGCGCTTGATTTTAACACAACCAGAATTGTCAATGTTAATTTCCATTTAGAGCTTACTTCCATATGAACACGCCACATTTAGGCATGATAGACATTTTTTTGTCCAATTGTCAATTTTGTTGTCAACTACATGACAAATAAATTGTATTACACTCTGTGTCTGTGTACAATGAGTTGTACAGCAGCTATGTTGTTTCACAGGATTCCCAATCAGAAAAAAATATACTGATATATGTTGTCAAAGCATTGTAATCAGTAAAAGGATTTAGTTGAGTTAAGTTTTAGTTTGAAGGGAAATATTATCACTGTCCAAAAGCAGGAGGATAATGTTTCATGAAATCTCCACCTCAGATTATTTTACATATATGGCACCAAAGAATGCTTTTGATCTTAGGCCTTTAACTGAATTCCCTGTTATCACAGTATAAGTTTAGCCAGTTGACTCTTTCGAAATGACAGCACGCTCTCACCCAAAAGCAGATGACTTGTATGTAAACAAAGCCAGGGTTCATTCTGCCATTCTGTTCATTCTGGTCTTGAATCCAAATCACCGCACAGACAGACATGCACATGCACACACTTGAGGGAGCAGGTAGTGACTGTGCCTGAGTTGTCGTGGTTACTGTGGTTTCCATGTCTGATAAGCAGAAAGAGAGGGAGGAGGAGAGGGAGGAACGCAGTCCCATGAGGTTGACATACGTTTTTACAACACTTACACTCTCTGACCTCACAGAGTGGCTACAGCTAAGACTGCTGGATGTGTTTGAGTGTATATGTGTGTGCGTGTGTGTGTGTGTGTGTGTTTGTTCTGAAGGAGGGACTGAAAATAAGACTGAGATTCAAACAATAGAAAAGATAGGGGGGAAATAAGAAGAGGGAGAGACGAGAGACGCAGATATCTCACTGGATTTGCTGTCGGACGATCACTCATGCTGCACTTGGTCACACACACAACAAACACACGCACAGACACACACAAACATTCGTGCACACACACACACACACACACTTACAATGAGGGGCAATTGCTGCAGATACTTGTCTTTTCCCCTCTCATCCTTTTCCTCTCCAGAGGGATAGAGATGGAGAGGGGGAGACAGGAATGAAGGGGAGGAAGAAAGGAAAGTTAAAAGCACCTCAGTCTCACACACATACACACACACACACACCCCAAGAGATATGAACAAATTAAATTAAAAAAAAAAAATCTCCATAATATTTCTCATTATTCCTTACACTGATGAACTTAAATGAAAAAAAAAAAAAAAAAAAAAAAGAATAGACGAATAGAGAGACTTTACGTAACTTGCAATGAAAGTTCAAATGAGTGCATGGCTGCTTAGACGTGAGTACTGCCTTTACACTATTCTATTGGTGGTCAGTGAGAGATCATTATTCAAAAGATGGCAATTTCTTTAAGAGTACATGCATTAGAAAAGACAAACTGATAATGGCACTCAGAAGAAGATATCGAAAGAAAAGTCAGACACTGATGTCAGTGAAGCTCCTTTACCTTCGCACACCTCTAAACCACAACTGGCTTGTGGTTCTACTTGCACCCTCCTTCACCTTATTTCCTTTCAGTGTTTCATTGTTTTGTTCTTTCTTTCTTTCTTTTTTTCTTTCTTTCTTTCTTTCTTTCTTTCTTTCTTCTTTCTTTTTTCTTTCTTGCATTTATGATTAATTATGATTAATGTTTTTTTGCATCAGCTGGTGACTCCTTAAATCATACCACTGCAGAGCCACTGAACAATAGATTTAAACAACTAACTACTCGTACTAATACTAACGACAATATAACAATATAAAATAGTACTTTTTTTTCTTTTGCTTCGTGCTGCGTTTTAATGCAGGCCATCATGTTCTAACAAAATCATTTGTCCTGTGGTGTTGTTACTGTTACTTTGATTCTTTTGTCCGTCTTTCCATTTTTTCATTCATGTATTCTACAAATTTTTAATAAAGCTATCCTAAGTTAACAGACTAAGAATATATTGTTATCGATGATAAATTTAGGCATTAGCTCACCTTCTAAAAAGAGTAGTTTAAATTAGTATGTTCTTATGGAATCATATTAGTCAAAATTATACATATTTTAGTAAAAACACAGGCCAGAATTTACCTCCTCTATTATTGTTTATCATTTGTCTTGTGTAGGATGCCCACACAGCACAGGCATGAGTCAGCGACACTGAACTGGCAGCTTCAATTCATAACTATTAATATCAGTCTGTACGACATATCATCTACTAATATTGTCTATTCCTTTGTGTAATGTTATTCTTTCTGACTCTTTCAGTCTGCCATCATTCACAGTGTGTCTAATAAGCTTTTTCTCCACTATACCATCTGAAAAACCTGACAGGACATGTGTGTGTGAGAGTGTGCATGCATGTGTGTGTGTAATGGGAACGTCTGATGTCTGGCGTCAGTGTTGACCATATCTTTCCCTGGTGACATTGCATCATTGTTCACATGATGTATATTTACACACACACACACACACAACACACACACACACGCACCAACCTGCCTAGTATTGTGGGAAGTCAAAATTATAATTTTACATCTGTAATGTTGTTACATACACATTGCTGCTGTGACTCCTCACAAAGCGTGTGTTACTGGCTGCATATCTATCCTGAAAGTATATGCAAATCTGATAGGCACCTCTTGTACTTGAAGAGAAAGAGGTGCACACAGAAGATCCTTGCTACCTAATGCATGTGTATGTGTACTCTCACTCTCTCTCTACACATCCCTCTCCCTATCCCTCTCTCTCTCTGGAGAGTGTTTTAGACCTCCTCTCTGGATTTGGAGCAGACATATTGTCTTCTGCTGGAACAGACTGAGCACTAATTGGCTAGAAAGAAGTTGGGAGACAGCATAGAGAAGTAGAGCAAGAGAGGTGGAGAGAGAGAAGATACTGTAAAGTAAGAGAACATGAAAGAGTGTGAGTCAGGAATGTTCGGAAGACTAAAAGTACTTTAAACCCATAATGGACCTATTTCCAGACAGGCGCCATTCCCCCCGCCACACACACACATTGATGCCACACACACACACACACACACACACACACACACACACACACACACTTTAAATAGATTTGGGGTTCTGAAAGGGTATCTATCTACCTTGGTATCCAGTTTCGTAATAAACTGTAAATCACCATCAGACCTTTGCCATATTTGTTAATGGTCTTAATCAACTTGTGACTATTTGGCAAAATTAGTCTGAATATCTATTGATGATGTATTTCACTCTATATACCCATATTAATGGAAATATAGTGGAATTTGCTTTTAAAAGTGATATATAATTAAAACACATGCTGGACAAATGCTTGGGAAATTTGTATCCGAAACATTCCTCTTTCCTGTTTGAATCATAGTTATTATCTATGTATCTTTTAAACAGTACATTTAATTAGTTTCAGTCTGGCATAGTATATGTGGAAACACAACCTTTTGCATCTTAACAGATTCAGCAGGACAGACACTGATAACACACAGTATGCTGTAAGAGTAAGCAGGAAAGAGCAAACAGACAGGAGGAGATTAACAGCAGGGACTGAGAAAGAGACAGGTCTATTGGAAATTTTGATGAAATATCCCGAAGAGACTTTGTCTGTCAGATCCACAGCTGATCCACTGAACATACTCAAAACATTCTGGTTTCACCACGACATAAACTCCTCTTTAACCTCTGGGCATTCTAAAATTACGTCCGTGAATACAGTATATTTTATACTGTTGTTCATATAAATACAAATATATACAATACATTGTTAGCAATGCATTATGCATCCTTTTCCATTTTGCAGCAAAGATAACACTCCTGAACTTCATAGAAAAGCATGTGATCACTGTTTGCCTTGTTCCTGTCCTCTCAGTCTGTGTGCTCACATCTGATGCCATCTGATGTATCTAATAAAGGATTGTTGACAAGACGATAGAAGGGCCCACCCTGGAAGTAAAGTGCAGTGCTCAGCCAAATGATAATAATTGTAATGTGGGCCACAATTTGAGGAGTGCCCTGAAATAATGTTTACCTTTGAAAATAGCTTTCTTCGAGGAGAAAATAAATTATTGTTAACAAACAAGGAAGTTGCCTGGGTGTGGTTATTAAGAAAGTGAGACTGAGCAGCCACATTGATGAAGACAAGAAGAGATTGTTACTGCAGATGAGGGAAAATAATGCCCCTAACTTTTCTGAACAGTTAATCCTTTTGTTTAATGCTTTAATCTGCACCCATCGATAAAGTTAATCTAAATAGGCCTTCATAGGAAAACAGCAAAAAAGCACCAGAACATTATCTAGGTGCAACCAATAGTACTCTACAACCTAATTTTCATTTCCTGGCACATCCTTTTGAAATAGTGTCACACAAGTACAAGCACACAGACATGTACTGCACGTGTGAGATGTCAACAAAAAAAGACAAAATAATGGGTAGAAAATATGTTTATTGGCTAATATGCACACACCCAGTTGTTAGAAAAAACAAATGTAATCTGATTTGCTGAATATCAGGTGTACCAGCACGACCAGTGTAAATGTTTAGTCACACTTGACAGATTTGTGGACTCCTTGGAACAAAGCATTCCCACCCTACAGTCCTGTGACCATCCATCCCTTTTCAGGCAGCAGCAAAGTTTCAAATCAAAGAGACATTTCTTGGCCAGTCATAGTTGGATCAATTGTCTCTTCAGGTAGTGCATAACATGAAAGCCTCTTAAATCCAGGTCAACACTCCATAACCAGTGCAGTCCTGTTGACATGTTGCTGTGCTTATCATACTGTGTTTTTGTGTTTGTTAAAGGCATCCTATGATGTCCCCCTGTGTTGCGGCAGTGGTGTCTTGTGGACTTTCAATGATTGAATATTTAAAGGAGCACTCTGTGGTTTGGTGAAGAAATGTTGATGAGAAGAGAAAGATCTTCATTGGCTTGTTTTTTCTGCCTAAACAAACAAACCATCCTTGTTTTCATGACTGAATAAACTGAACAAACAAACTGACCTTAAATGACAACGCAATTTATGCTGTTTTACTTTGTTTTTTTTTTGTGGCAGACCCTACCACCTTTCTAGCTTCAGTGTTCTGGTTCTTATTTTCTTCTGAGGACTGTTTGTTTATTCACTTATGGAAGAAATACATATTTCTGAGTTTGTGTTATTACCTCATCATAAATATTAAAATTATACTTGTTTGACAGTCCTCTCCAAAACTAAATAGTGCTCCTTTAAAAATGTTTAGGTAGATCGTTTTAACCTATGACTCAAAGCTTGTCCTGATCTTCAAATTATTTTCATTTGATTTGGAGAAAAGATTTATATATCTTTTTTTATTGTTTTTTATTTTTTATTTACATTTGTTTGATTCTCCCTAATGTGATGTCCATTGTGAATTCAAACAATTAGGATTCATAAGGACTCATTCATATCAAACATGCCTGTTTGGTCCTTAGTGTGAAGCAGTTTGGCATTATGGATCTTCTAATTTCATATGCAGTGATTATTACAGCAGGGAATGCTGGGAATAGTCTTGATTGGAGCCTGCAGAGTAAATGAATCGTCCTGCAACCACACAGCAGTCTCTGGGCGAGAATGAATTAGACTGATTGAACACCTCAATAAGTGGGAGCATGACTACACAGGCACACACACACACACACACACACACACACACACACACACACACACAGAGGAAAGGCGCTTTCCGTCATTCAAGCACTTGCATACAGGAACAGTCTCCATCATACACACAAACACGATCAATTTACACATCAGGCATTGTATTGATCAGGCTATTTGCTGCCCAGGTCCCCTGCCATGGCCTTTCAATTAAGACGTGAAGGAGAGACAGAGAGAGGAGCACTGAAATATAGACAAGATGCAAACGATAAATAACATTATCAACACTGAACTTATTTTATCAGCACACTTGGTTTATTGGATTTTAACTTAGAACAAGATATTTTAATTGTATTTATTCCATGGTTGGAGCTAAATAGATGACTATATCCCACCCAGTAAAGAGTAGCGTGTCGACTGTGCTTATTTAATTGCATTGATTATGTCAATTTTGAGAAACAAAAGGATCACCTAAAGAATAGCATTGTTTTTACCACCCACAGGTGAAAGAGCGATGGAGAGAATGGAAACAGGCATTTATGGAACTGTGTTGTGGGCTGCAGTGTGCCAAGAGTCTTGTGACTGACTTTTTAAACTGCTTCATCAATTGTTAAATTTGATGCATGAGTACACCCTGATCTGAATGAAAACAACAGTCAGAAAATAAGTCTAACATTCATAAAGAAACCTCTTAATTGTATCTATTAAAACACTGTTGATATTATTGTGATATAAAATACAAGGTGCATTTAATCAGTTTCTTAAACATTTTTGTCCAGATAAAGACCCTGTTAGGTCAAAACTTGGCAGTGCTGTTAAACAATACATCCGACTAAATCTTTTCCATTTGCTCTGCCCAAGAAAATGTTCTTTTTCTTTCCAAGAAAGTTATCACCATTATCTTTAAAAAAAAAAGCAAAAAAAAAAAAGCTCAGGAATCTTTATTTTCAACAAATTACCATGTTCACATTACAAAGCAATTTCACTCTACCCACCCGCAGCGTTGCCAGAAGATATGTCATTGTTTTTTGGCAAGCAGTTTAGCCAGATTCAACTCAGCTATTCTCAGCTAACCTTAAAGTCTCAAGCAAGTCCCAAGTTACTGTGATGAAAATCAAGCAATCCAAGTCAAGTCATTGCTATTACTCAAGCAATTCAAGTCAAGTCATTGCTATTACTCAAGCAAGTCAAGATAAGTCATGGCTAAGGTCAAACAGGTCACAAGAAGTTCGTATGAATGTATTATTCATATCTGTAGACACAGTAAACAGAAGAGGGTGGTTAGGAGGGGTGTAACAATACATGTATTTGTATTGAACCGTTTCGGTACAGGACGTTCGGTTCGGTGCAGGGCTGTGCACGGGTGAGTTCCCCGAACAGGAGGTTGCGTGTGTTTATTTTCAGCCTGCAGCTACACGTGTAGCCCGGTTACGTCATGGCTAATGCTAGCAAGAAACCAGAGCTTGAAGACCCTCCCTTGTCGCTAAAGTCTCCTGCTTAGGAACACTTTGGCTTCCTGGTTAGATATTGCAACGGAGAAAGACATGTTTCTGGAGTGACAGTTTAACTGGTTTTCATTTTACCGGTGAGGGTCCCAGGTGTGCTGGAGGTGTGGTTTGAGAATCCCGTCTCGAGAGGGGTCCTCGGCCAAGTCCGTGAACCAGGAAAAATATTCCGATCGCCCTGCTCATTGATCCAAGTCATGTTTATGCAGTGTTTCCTCTAGGATTTTTTTCAGCAGTGGGGGCAGGCTCTCCGGGGAGCCGTGGCGGTGTAAACAAATGACACTTGACTGCAGATTTTACTTTTATGCCCAGCATAATCCCCCTTTTTATTGAATGGCTGGCATGGAAAAGGGCTTGTTAAAGGCTGAATGTAAAAATAAAAAATAATAACAAAATACAACAATAAAATAAAATAAAACAATAAATAATAATTTCTTGATGGGGCTGTAGGATCAGTGGCAAAGACTGCACCCAGGCTCAGAACAATACATTTTTCTGGGTTTTGAGAAATATTTGAACAAGCTCATCTGAAAATGCAGTCAGCAGTTACATCATGGTGTGGATATATTCGCTAATGCTATCAATTAGTTTACTCACGTTAGCGACACTGAGTTGAGTTGGCACCAGGCCCAATTAATTAAGCTACCGATATGTTACGTAACCTTAGCTGGCCATCAATATTTTGCGAATGTCTATTGAAATTATAAAATCTATTATAAGTTTTCTTAAGCTAATAAGTCTACCTTTTCTCCGGTGAGTCGTTGCCCTATTTTCAAGATGACACTCCTCTGACTCTCCGACCTGGTGCCTGGGTGCTTGCCGTGATGTCACTTTCAAGGCCGCGCTCTCGCGAGTAATTAACGTCGATGGCACCGGTAAGTTATTGGGGGAGGGCGGGGGGATCTACTCCAAAGAGTAGATACTGAGCAAGATAGTTATCTAGTTTACCTCAGCACTTGTGACACCCGACCCAGTGCAGGACTCTGCTGTGAAGGTGGAGATATGATGTGGCGGTGGTGTATTTGCGACAATTATTATTACACTACTATTCCACACAGAGATGCCAGCTGCGACCTGCAAACCGCTGTTAGACGAGCACTACAGAGCACACAGTGACAGTGTAGGTGACTGTGACGATGCCTGTCCCAAAAAACGCGACTGTCAATAAATCGTCCAAACGTGCATATTGTTGTCCTTATATCTTCGTAATGAAAGCCTGTATTCACAAATAACTCATGGGTGGAGTCAATGTGGACAAGTTAATCTTTCTGGCAAAAAATATGAAGGCTGAGTAATACTGAACAGGGCTACATGCTGGAATGGTTAGTGCTGCACTTGTGGAATGTTTTGTTAAAAGCCTTTAATAAGCTGTGAGGAATTTATTTTTATAATATTTCATATTGTTTTTGTTTGAGAATATTTTATTCATTGGAAAGCTTATTCTATAATTTTATTTTTTTTATTTGAGAATTTATTAACTTTTTATCAGGCAGCACTTTACAACAGTATTCTATTTTTTTAATTTATTTTCATATTTTGTATGTTACAATAAATTGTTGGTTTACAAAAGCTCTGAATACACAACAAGCAAACTTATGTTTTGCATTTTGTTCCCATACTGTACCGAAAATGAACCGAACCGTGACCTCAAAACTGAGGTACGTATCGAACCGTGATTTTTGTGTATCGTTACACCCCTAGTGGTTAATCAATAATATGATGTAATTGCATAGTTGATCAATTTTAGAATTTTAAACCCATGAATACAAGAATAAGATTAGATTAATATCAACCCTGTAACGGCACCATACTGCACATCCTGACAGCTGAGAATATTACTCTCAGGTACTGTTCCCCCTTCCCCTCTATAAAAGGAGGCTGAAAATCACAGGACATGTCTGTTCGGTCCTGAAATGTGTGTTTCTCTTCTATAAAACACATTCTACTTCTCGGAGGCGGCGTCTTTACATATACGGGCCCTCTTTTCCTTTCAAACGGGGCAGAGCTCCGTGAGAAACAGTAGGAGAGACACAGACACAACACCTGAGGGAGAAGCCGGTCCGTCTCGGACGTACACAAAAAAAAAAGTGCGTCGCACCAAATGTGTGCAGATACGGTGTTGTGTTGGGTTGTGAGCGCGCCTACATTTAAAATAATGTCTTTGTGCTCACTGAAGACGCTGTATCTGAAACACACACACGCTTTTAACCAAGACGGCGGCCAAAATCACCCAGGCATGAAAAAATCTTTGAATCCTTATTTGATGATTTTCAGAGCTCCCTCCATGCTGCCTCTCCTCCTCTGATCCTGCTGCCACAGTGCCACTCTGGCACGCACAGCGTCATACAGTGTCAGAGGGCAAAGTATCAAAAACGAAACCAATGTCTCAATATGCGCAAAAAAGAAAGAAAGAAAAGCCAGGACTTTCGAGTCATCTGTGTCAAATCTAAGTCAAGTCTCAAGTTATGAATGCCAAGTCAAAGTCAAGTCGAGTCTTTCATCAGTGTTAGTCAAGTAAGTCTCAAGTCCTCAAATTTGCGACTCGAATCCCCCACCTCTGCGTATTTGAATAGTGGTCAAAGGTTGGCTGCAGGTCTTGTGCCCACTCTTAGAACTGTATTAAAAAGGATTTATGGTGCGTGGTCTAGAGTCATGGTGCAAGTGCATTTAGGTGTGTCCATTTAATAGTGTTAACTATTCAACAGCTGCACTCATCATTAGTGATACACTGCTGGTTATTTGCTGGTGAACAATCTGCCTCTGATGTCCTCTGACCCCTCAACAACTTAATTTGACTGCTTTTGAGTCAATGCACCAATATTCAGCAGTTCTTCAGTTCACAAAAATTAGCATTCTCATCCTCCACCCAAGTTTCATGGAAATCCGCTCTGTGGTCTTTGTGTAATCCTGCTGACTAACCAACCAACTGAGAAACTGACATGGGTGAAAACAACCTCCTGGGTGGAGATAACAGTCATTTCCAACAAAGTTATCAGTCTGCAAACAAAGCTACTACAGCTCACAGTGAGTCTCTGAACATCTTAAAACTGCCACTGCAGCTGTTATGAGTTATTTTGAAAACATTCTTGCATCATCTCCAAGATGTGTGTAATACATTACTGTAACCTTATACATAAAACTGAATATTTACTCAGTTTAGATTCATGCCAGGATCTAGTCAAATACAACTTATTACATTTGTGACCTAATGGTGGAAGAAAACGCATGAAAATATTTTGTATGAACTTCTCAAACCACTACTGCAGCATAATTCTCTTCACATCCACCTGTATGCTCAGTATATTCCAACTACTCTCAGTCCTCTCACATGTTCATAAGAAAGTGTATTGGCAGAGCTAGAGGAACAATTACATGCATTCGATTGAAAAAAAGAAGTCTTATGAATGGCCATATTGTGTTAAATATATCATTGGACATAAGACTATTCACACTCACACCTAAACCAAACCATCTGACCTCCTACCTATGCAGACTTGTTGCTATTTTTACCTCTTTTCTTAACTTCCTCCCTTGCTGCCATAATAATTACTATTACCATTAGAAGTCACTGCCTAACAAGAAATCTAAATATGTAATGAGCTGCTTTTACAGTTTATTGATATGGCAGTTTTTAGAAAAGGAAAGTCTAGGACAACTTGATGTCAACAGTTTCAAATTATCTGTTGAAGAAATTAGAGCAACCTTAGGAAAGCCTGACAGGCCAACCATGCCTCCGACATATTGTGTGAAATATCACAAATTTGCAACAGCAAGTATGTTTTGTACCCTACATAATGCCACCTATATTACAGTTGTATCGAGGTACACTAGGTGATTCTGGAGAGAGATAACGGGTTATTAAGTCTAATTCCCAGATCGTCAAACACAATTTGGGCTGGCGTACCATTGCTTGTCATTGTTCAGAACTAATGCCAATAATAGATAATTGCAATCAATGAGATGTGCCAAATTCCAGCCCTTTGTACCAGTAAGGTGTAAAAATATTAAAAACAAGTTATTGATTAAATGAACATACTTACAGAGGTAAAGGAGAAGGCCACACACAAAGTTCCCAGCTGGCCATATCTGGATGCTATAGTGCCAATAAACTATTGTTCTTACAGCTGAGCCACTGGTGCCTCTGATATACAGTAGGTATTAAAAAAAAAAAAGTAATGATAATAATAATAATAATGGTAATATATATATATATATATATATATATATATATATATATATATATATATATATATATATATATATTATATATATATATATATATATATATATATATATATATCTTATTTTTTTTTTTTGTTTGTTTTAAATAGCTACTTCTAAAGGCTAACGCTAAGTACTCAGCTTTCAAACTGAAGAGGGTACATTGATATTGTTTTATACCCAGTTTCAGAATGTCATGAGGCTGAATAACATGTGCCAGAATGGCACAATTTAATTAAAGGCAGTGAAACATACCCTTGACCTCGGTAGTGTTAGCAATCTGGACATATACATGGCAGTGATTCACACACACACAGTTACCCCATTTGATGTCAACTTATGAGGATGAGAATAAATGCTTAACACACACGCACACCAAGCACTTTTTCTCCTACAACATTAATGCAACAGAAATGACCCTTGCTTGAACTCTGCAGTAAAATGTGCATGTGTGTTCATTTTGTGTGTGTGTGTGTGTGTGTGTGTGTGTGTGTGTGTGTGTGTGTGGCTGTGTGTCAGGGGCTGTACAAAGTGCCCTCCATAGCCGAGTCATGTCTCTTAAACCTCCCCAGCCAGCTGAAGGAAGACGGAACGCCTCACATCAATTATTGAACTACAGAAAAAAGGAGAGGGATGGAGAGATAGAGGGATGGAGGGAGGCAGAAAGAGAAGTTTAGAGATAGATGCAGGAAAATAAGAAGACAGAGGGATGGATGGGTAGTGGGTTGATAGATAGCTGGTGTGAGATAAGAGAAAGACAAAACTGATAGACATCAATGGAAATGGAGTAAAGATCCAGGTGCAACTCATACAGAGTTTGTTTAATTCATGGTTTGGGTGAGAAAAGAAGATTGTTAAATATTTATATCTGTTTAAAATGTTTCGACTTGACCTCATTGCTCATGCACACTCAGGTCACAGTAAAGTAGAATGTTAAGAGCCAGAGGCAAACAGGGCAGTAGTGACGATTTTGGAAACAGATAAATCAATTGTATACTCGTCCCCAAACTGGATATGTGTCTCATCTCTCTGAAGGGCGTTGAAAAGCGTCACTTTGTATGGAATTAACTGTAACTAAAATATGTTTTTCAGTAATGTGGTAAAAATAAATGCATACTAACAGGTTGTATTGTGTGGTTTATCTAGTTATAATTCATGTAAAGGTAAAGTGCTCAAGTTGGATGTGATTGACATTAGCAACCTCAATTTCTGGCAACAGTTCAACATCACCTCGTTCATTCTCATTTCTAATGGCCTTTTCAAGATTTAAAGAATTTCGAAGACATTTGCCTTGTCTCCCTGTGTGTATTGTACACATTTGGACAGCTACTGAGTGTTGTTTTTGCACAGTTTTTCACGTGATCACATCATTGTTAGAATGGCCACCTGGCAGGCAAGTAAGTCTTCCTCTGTTCAAAGTTCAATGGTTTGTTATTTATTTACAACACAATAAAAGGCACAAGCCAGGCCTGTTTAAAGACAGACCTGGCTTGTGCTTCTACAGAATAACGTCTGAGATAAAAACCCAGAGAGGAGGAAAATGTGAATTTGGGCTGTTAGACATGCATCTGATCCTGGGAATGGCAATTTATAGCAGCTGTCATAGTACACACGGTTCATTGCAGGTAAGCTCAACACGTAAACACTCAGTATTTTAATAATAGTAATTTTAGTCATTATATGCGTAGGTAATGGTTAGTTTTTGTGGACCGGTGCAACCAAGTGGCCTTGACAAGTTATGCTAATGTTGACGTTTGTGTCTTGTCAAAGACACTGGAGCACTGATTGTGCCAGTCCATGAAAACTAACCACACTAGAAATAGCTAGCTATGGAATACATTTTCCAGTTAAGGGGAATGTTCATTTTCTGAAGAGTTAACAGCAGTTATTGGGAGAGATGCGTTTATCAGTCTGCAGGAATTATATCACAACTGTAGCTAGCTACTTTGACTTTGCTGGCAGCTCACTGTATATGTTGGACATAAACCCTCTTTGTATCATTAACATTACAGTTACCAAATCTGATGACCCATTGGCCCCGATCCTCCATTTTCTCACACACACCAGCCACCGAGAAGAGGAAAATATTATTACCATTCTTGCTGTGAGATTGAGGAAGCTAGACATACACATTTTACTTTCATTAAGACTGTTACTTACAACTGAGATGTAACAATAAAACCCTTTGAATCCTTGAAAGGTGTGAGCAGTACAGCAGACTGAAGGTCTGTGGCTCAGTGGGTAGAGCGGGTCGTCTAGTGATCAGTAGGTCACCAGTTCGAATCCCGGCTCCCCCTAGTTGCATGTCGAATTGTCCTTGAGCAAGATACTGAACCCCAAATTGGTCCTGATGAGCAGTTGGCGCCTTGCATGGCAGCCTCCGTCATCAGTGTATGAATGTGTGTGTGAATGAGTGAATGTGGCAAGTGTTGTACAGCGCTTTGAGCTGTCGTTAGAATGGAAAAGCGCTATAAAAATGCAGACCATTTACCAAATGCAGACCATTTACTGAAGAACAAGGGAGACATGTCATCCATGCCAGACACTGAGCCTGTACTACCTGCTGAGGATGAACAGTGCCACGACAAACCATGCAAGGAGAAGACTGCAATATTAGAAAGGGAATGCAATGACCTCATGTAGGGGAATCATAGACTGACGAACATTATTAAATTAGGAACACTTGATGAAGAGGCTTTTGAAAGTGAAGGCAATGACTGGAATCCCACATATTCAAAGCATTTCTATCTTTTGTGATATAATTTCTGCAGACTGGGACAAAACCTTGCTCCCTTCAACACTGCTGATCGACACTTATGACACTTATGAGACTGAAAATAAACCTTCCCCTTTCATTGCTTTGTCTTATCTTTAATATCTTAGTACCAACTGCCAGCAGAACATATAGAAGGGCCATTGAGACGTTGAATGCAAGGCTTGTTCCTGCACTGTTTTGGCCAAATCGAGTAGAGCTTCAGCTGTCAATGCCCATGCTGTTTGGACAGGTCCTTCAGGAATGTGCCTGTATTATTGACTGTTTTGAGATTTTCATTGAAAAGCCGAGAGACCTAAGAGCAATAGCTCATACATACTCAAACTACAAAGATCACCATACCATGAAATATGTAACTGATGTTACACCACAAGGAATAGTTTCTTTTGTATCAAAATGATGGGGTAGCAGAACATCAGACAAACACTTGGCTGAAAGAAGTGGCTTTTTGGATTACCTCAACCCAGGTGATGTGATACTAGCTGATAGAGGGTTTTAGGTGGCAGATTCAGTTAGTCTGTACAATGCTGGGCTTACGATCCCAGTTTTTACTAAAGGGAAAAACAATAGGGTCTAGTGGAACTGGAGTCCAAAACAGGAATTGCATCAGTTAGGAATCACATTGAGAGAGTGATAGGTGAGGCAAGGAATCGGAATACTATACTTTAGAGTTCAATTACAATTTAATTTGTGAAGCTGAGCATCCTAATGGTTTTACACCTGTAGATAAAATAGTCCATGTGTGCTGTGCAATGACAAATCTGGCTACTTCAATTGTTCCTTTGGGTTAAACATTAGACATGTCATATAGAAGCATTCCCTATCAGTTATCTTCATCAATGCGTGTGTATAAATAATGACAATGTATTCATTCTTTTTAGTTAATTAGCTTGCTTGTGTCAGATGAATTTGTGTCAGCGCCTGATAGAATTATTGATGGTCTCTCTTCAATAACAACTTACTGTCCACCCCTTGGAGACAAAACGTGCTATCCTGTTTGCTTTTCTCCATCAAAGGTCTATTCTGAAAGCTGCTGGGTGAGTTCCCATGTCATGGCAGTCACATGATGATATGCTGTCTGGGGTTGTCCTTAACCATTGGTATTGAGGATGGATGACCTTTGTTCAAAGTGAGGTTGTTGGCTCTACATCTTTTTTGTGTACTCAACATGGTCAGAAAATCAGTTATTATTTCTGCTGGAAAAAATTATCAGCATCATCTGCTGACTGCTAAAAGCACTTTACAACACACAGATTTACCCATTCATACAGACATTCATACACTGATGGCGAAGGCTGCCATGCAAGGTGCCAACTGCTCATCGGGAGCAGTATCTTGCTCAAGGACACTTCGACATGCAGCCAGGTTTTGAACCTTCCGTTTACTGAGGTAAACATTTAGCCTACCCGTTCTTCTATCATGCTCAACCCTGTTAACACCTCTTCTCTCTTTGCCTGCAGTTCTTGGCATGACAGTGAACTGTACTGGGGCTTGCACATCTTCTGCATACCCTTCTTTCCTTATGGCTACCATACTAGGCTCAATCCAATCCAACTACAGGCCTCATCAGTGCATGCAGGGCCACTCAATTTGTTCACAGCTGCAAGCAAAGCGTACAGAGAATGTGAATGTACTTGCTAACCCTGCCATACAAGTGCAGTAGCCAAAACGTTCATATCCCTCCTCCACAGCAACCCAGACTGTCACTAGTGAGTCATTTGCACCGTAGGAATGGTTTACCTGACATTGGTTTTGCAAAGTCATAAGATACCGTCTTGACCTAACTGAAAATATTATTTTCTTATTACTACTGCCATAGAACGCTGACCAACATTATATGTCACCTTAAAGCTTAGAACACCTGGGGTCAACAACATAGGTAGAAGGTAGACATGTAAGAACTCACCTTTGCTTTGATGATAAAGAATAATTGATCTTTCCTGATCGAAAATAATAGTAACTGTCCGTTCTTTTGTAGGCTTTCATCCTGGCAGCAGTGTAAAGGGAGGGATTCACAAGATGTATGTAAACATCGCCAAATTAAAGCTCTGGCAGCGACTTTGCTGTTTTAAGTGATGATATATACTGTGGCTGGTGCTGTATATGGATCGCAAGTGCCTAAAACTCTCAGTTTGTTCCTTTTCACTCTCTTCTTTAGAGAGGTGATGTAAATATTCATGGTTTGAAATAGGCAGAAAATTAACAGGTTTGCGCTGCAGTTCTACAGTCTCGCCACTGTTTGTCGCCATGTTGGCGGCGGTGTTTTTCCCTACAGGCTCTGCACCAGTCAAGTGACTGAAAACTAAATGTGGATACCACAGATGGAGTCCTGAGTCCTCTCAAGCAGTGGTAAGGAGAGTGCATTTGTGCATTTTTTTCATCACAGCAAAAACACTACACAACCAACATAGCCATTGCTAGTACTGTCAAGTCAGCTAGCTTTGTTAGTATTCAGCAATTGTTTTGAAAGTGTATTCATGTTGTAACTTATTGCTGGGTAGCTAGCAGCTATTGGCCTTGGAATTGTTAAATATGGCAAAGCTAAAACAACAAGATTAGTGGTGGGCCTGCTACACATTTTTTCTGTTACCTTGTGATTCACAGACAAATGCGAATATTGTATTGGACTCATAATAATATGATGTTTTGCATGTTTGGAAACTTGGAGTTTTCAAGTTGATAGCATCGTTAACTCTCATGACGAGAACAAGACAGAGCGAAGCACATCATTGTGTCAAAGAGGACAATAGGAGGACAACTAGCAGTGTCTGAGGAGGTGGAGGCAGAGGCTGTGGATGTGTGAGTAGGAGTGGAGACAGGTTCAGGAGCAGATGTTCTTGGAAATGAGTAAGTGTAACATTACTTGTGCTTTTTTGTCCTGATAAACACAACCTACAACTAAACTACTAGTGTTTGTACAGAATATTGACCAGGCATAACTTGGACACACAAGTGCTCTAATCAGAATCACATTTCTTGCCAAGTAGTTTTTCACCATTTGGTTTTAGTCCATGACAATAAACGTATAAATGTAAAGAAAGATAAAGGGCTGGTACTTCAAGACAAACGCACGAATAGGTAACATTTTTAAGAAAGTAGAATAGACTGGGACATCTTCACCGTTTTGTCCAGGAATGTCTAAAGTATTCACCATTGTGAGTGTATATGTTCACAGTATGCTGAGGACAGTCAAGCTCTGTTCCATAACAAATATCTAATCATGTTGCTCATCTATTGTTTACAGGCCAGAAATGAGGACTACATTTGGAGCAATTACATGAAGTTCTGGAACTCTGCTGACACCTATTTATTTTTGATTCTGAATTTATTCCTTGATTTGCATGATTTCTAATTTGTTAAAATAAAGTCTTGAAAATGTTAAATGCCTTTTCTTTACACTTCCAGCACAAACAACCAACCCATTACAGTTTTTACACTTTGCATGATGAACTAATAATAACTGAATGAGTTGAGACTGTTGTTTATTGAATCTTTTGATTAGATTAGATTAGATATGCTTAATTTTTCTCAAAATGGGGAAATTCACTTGTAACAACAGCTCAAGATCCAGAATTACAGGAAAAGAATCACTACTGAAGAACATATTGAAGCATCTACTGAGGGATACATCTACATATTGCTGAGCAAAACTGAGATTTCCTTCACTGAATTTGATATAAGACTGTTTCTCCAACACACCTGCAAATATGGACCTGCAAAAATCGCTCAATGTATAAGAAATAAATGACCGAGTATAACTGTTTGTGTGTGTGTGTGAGCAAGCGTGTGCTTCTGTGTGAATGTGTGTGTTTTCACAAATATGTGCATACATATGCTATATGTCTGCATTTGCACTGTTGAGCTCAGTAGTGAAAGAGTGATAGTGAAGCAATCACAGTGATAAATGCATACATTCAAACTAGATGTCTATGGAATAAATCAAACATGCTATTACTCTGGCCTTGATGAATGACACATCATACGTAGAAATGCAGGTCTGAGCAAAACGGCCACAAATGAAAAAGAAACAGTGAGTCAGGTAGAAAGAAAATGTATGAAACCATTGTATTTCCAGTAAAAGAGATAGAAAAGCACATAGTAGTCGTAGTTATGTCACAATATATATATATATATATATATATATATATATATATATATATAGATAGATAGATAGATATAGATATAGATATATATATATATAGATAGATAGATAGATAGATAGATAGATAGATAGATAGATAGATAGATATAGATATATATATATATCTATATATATTGCAATTAATTGTGAGATAACTACGTACAATCTTCCGATTAGTCAAATAAATCACACATGTTTACCTTAAAGGGATATTTTTCAAGTTTTAAAAACTCTTATCAACATGGGACTGGACAAAATAATATGCTTTATGAAAATGTATGCAACAATCCAAAACAATGACAATTACTGCCCAGAATACTCTCCAGAATAACCTCAAAGGTACTCCATGGTCAAAACATATGCTGAAAGCATAGCATTGCACACTCAAGCCCAACAAGCAACAACAGATGGGCATACCGACCTGAATGAGACAGTCCTCAATAATACTAACACTTGTAATATTTACACTTGAACATTTAACAATGTTAATCGGCCTGCAAGCTGTAGCCACTCATTTAGAATAGAATAGAATAGAATAGAATTTAGAATTTAGCTATTGTTGTTGAAAGTTTGTCTCATGTACAGTTTTTCAGGCATCTCCATTGTAAACTATACACGTGGTCTGCCTTTGGTGATGGGAGGAGAGCTCTCTGCATCAGCTATGTGCTTGGCTAGCAAGTGGTATTTGAGACCGAATATGCTCCGGTGGTAGCTCAGTTCACATTGACAGTAAATGCACATAACTTTGTTCTTGAGGAGAAAACCATCTGGCAGGGCTTGGAATTAATGGCATTAAGAAGAATTTATGTTAACACGTTATTATTGTGTTAACTTTGACAGCTCTAATATATATTAGTGATTAAAAATGTTTTAATTACAAGGTTTATGATTAATTAATGGAAATTAATGTGCTGCCTTGTCTTTCTAAAAGGGAGTCATAATATTCCTCCTTTTCCAAAAGCCGCCACCGGGGTAGGTGTAAACATGTGACCTGACATGAAGCACGAAGTTGGGCAGTGAACAGTGACAACGAATTTGTCTTCAAAATAAGGGCTTTACATTGCACCCCATTGGAGTTCAGAACTGGGTTCTTAGCAAGGGGCTTTTAATTTGAAAGTGGCAACCGTTCGTAGCTTGCTGCTACAACAACAAGTGGACACAACCAAACAGCTACAGAGACCGAGGAGATGCTAGCATCTCCTGGATCTCAGCGGCTGTCCAGTTGCTCATCTTGACGTCCGCGGATGAAGTGATGGACTGACTACTGTGATCAGCTGTTTCCTGGTTTTAAAACTCCCCGGCTGTGGGTCGCATAACAGTGCAGGTCATCGACACCTCCGCCCATCTCACGCATTTGCCGGCACATTGACACCTTGGATTTAGATAGCAGTGGAGGCGGATATAAGTGTACCCTCCGAGGTGGCAAATTGGCGGACCAAAACAGACCCCCAATTTACCACCCTCTGTCTAAATCCGCGGACCTAGCCGCAAAAAAGACGGCCAAATTGGCAGCTTGCAGCCCAGTATTAAACTGGCTAGTGACTGTTTCAAGAAAGTAGATATTTTAAGTGAAACCATGATGTTTTCCTGAACTTTACCAAGTAGTTTTGGTGCTTTTATTTCGAAAGTGTAAACGGATGTTGCATGTTTTTTTATTGCTATCTTGATTATGGGGCAGCACCGGGCTGTTATTAGGGCAAGGCCTAATACAACAGTGACATGATGGGCCTGCTGGTGTATTACATGGTTTGAAATGATACCAGGTTGGCTGAGGAGTTGAAAATGTCATTCTGCTGTATTTCATATATCTAGTAAAGGCCTGAGGCAGGAAGACTTAACATGGTACTCAGCTCCTGTTAAGCAGCCCACATCACAGTGCAGATGAAGCAATAGCTTCAACACAGTTTGGAGTCCTGTTGATATGTCTAACTAGTGTGACAAAATCATCCTTCACTGTCAAATTCAATTACTCTGCCAGTTGTCCTTAACACTGAGTGGACCTGCCAGCTCCATGTTTAGTAGGCTTTTGTGCCTTACTGTAAAGTGACATTCAGCAAAAGTCATCCATGTAAAACTCATCACTTATCACTTATCCCCTCATTTACAGCTCATGACAAGTGAAATGTGGATCATCACAGTTTCCATTGAATAGTCAATACATTTGGTTTACTTCATATATATGAATATAACTCTAATTGTTTCACAATTTATACCATGTAATCCTTGATGTTTACAGTATCAAAGATGGAATCAATATTCAGCTAATTTCTAATATGACTGTAGTGACAGTCAGACAGATTGAAAGAAAATGGATAAACCTCAGTCAGTATTGCTGTTAGAGACCACAGAACAATGCAGGCACACACTCTCTCTCTCTCTCTCTCTCTCTCTCTCTCTCTCTCTCTCTCTCTCTCTCTCTCTCTCTCTCTCTCTCTCGCACACACACACACACACACACACACACACGTTCTGTAGCCCATATTGCCTGTTGTTTACCAGTCATGTTGGACAGATGGATCTCGTTGAGTCATTTACCCTTTTTACACAGCCTCTCTCTGCCCCCACATATGTCAGCATTCATCTGCTTGTCTTTCAGTCTATTCCTGAGTCAAATTTCTGAAAATTGACAACAATTCTTTGCTGCTTCGCATGTCAATGAAACGATTATATTGCCTGAACAAGAGCTATTTATGTTTAACAATCAGCCTGGTCTATTTGCGTCAAAAACATAGCCAAAAATGTGTGTATTTTTTAGGTAATCCAAAATAATTCATAAAATAGTTTATTTTGATTTTAAAAAGGTAGAATGATGAAAAATTGTAATCTTAAAGATAGCTAGTAATTAAAGTTCTCAAAAAACTGCAGTGGTGTAAACAGTACAGTATATGCCTCTAGGAAGCAGTGAAATATAAGTGTGATAAAATCAAAATGTACGAAGGTACAGTGCTGGATGTAAATGCAAGTATTGCTTGTTTATACCTCGTTCTCTTCTGTACAGGACTTTCAATTATGTCAGATGAAGCAAACAGTTTTAAAGGAAGGAGAATTGTGTAGAGGTGTGCGACAGTGGAGATGTTTAAATAGATCCCAGGTCAGGTAAGAGGACTCCTGATGAGAATTTTGCTTAGGACCCAAGGGAGGTGAGGAACAACTCTGCTTATACCATCACTGAAAAAAATGTTGCTTGCTGTATACCTTTAAAGAAGGAAATAAAATATGAGTGAGCAGAGTTTCAGAGAGATGGAGGCAATAAAAACCAGAGGTAAATGTTTATTAAAGGGTGAAGAGAACATGAAAGGAATGGTTGTTGAAAAGAAACAGCTCTCAGACCAAATCTGAAAATAGAATAAGCTACTATGAGTTACTAGTTGTAATTTTCTGATATTTCTTTAATTAGTTTAGTTTTGGTTAGTTTTAATTAGTCCAGAATACTAGACATTTTGTATGGAAACTCATTTACTTATCTGGACTGTAGATATTTTCTTCATTTGTTTTAACTAGTGTTGTGTTTTTTTTCATCTAAAAAGGTGGATGTGTGTGTACAAAGTCCAGGAGCCGGGTTTTAAAAAATAATGTGTAAGCACAAAAAAACATGCAAACGCCTTTTCCCACACATAAACTGATATTTTCAAAGGAAGAATGTGCAGTGACACATTTTAGTCTTAACTTGTTTTGCTCAATACTGTCAGATGCTAATATTTTGAAACGCACAACACACTGTTGTCTCTGCATTAACCATTGTTGTACTGGTAAAGACAATGGCAAGACATGCCCTATCACATTTATCCTTCTTTGTTTTGGTTTTGTTCGGTAGTCTTGCAGCACCCCACATGTCACTTTGGGAACAACTGCAGTAAATCATGATTATTATCACTTTTTGATTTTGGGCCATAAATTCCCTGCCAATGTTCTTTTGATCCCAACACTCTGTAAAGTCTGAGCTATGAATTAATCATTGATCATCCTTCAGACATTTAATAATGGGGGCTGAGATATGGTATAAGTTTCATGATAGTTTAGGAAAATTATGAATTTGTGGGATGGACACAATAAATAGCCAAAGCTGCATGAAGTGGTCACTCACAGTGAAAGCTATTCACTGCTGTTGGAGAACCTCGCTGATGAAACAAGATTTGTTTTAATTGCACTCCCTCTGATTTGCTGTTCTTCAAATTGAAAGGTGTAATGAGTGGTGGAGCAGGAACAACAATATGCTAATGGCTGTTTAAAGGGGTTTTTATTTATTTTTATGGATGGCTGTGGGACTGAAATGAGCCTGTGCCCCTGTGCCCGTTTCCACAGTGATATCCGGATATGATATATGTATTTGAATATTTCTGTCTTTGTTTGTAGACCCACATACAGTTTTAGTCGAGTCAAGAAAGAGCTTGTGGTTCAGGTTTTGGTAACAAACAGTGTTGCATATGTTAGCCTAAATCCTAGTGTTGTTTCGAAGCATGAAAGCCAGTTCAAAAGTTGACCATGCTTTGGTTGTATTTCAAGATCTTTCATTCCAAGAGCAGATATTGTAGGAAACTGACAATGACATGTGTTGACTTTGCAAATATTTCCATCAACTTGAGTTATTAATTTGAAGATTTTAAGTCATTTTGATATTTTATACAACAAATCAAAGGTTGGCCTGATGTGGCTAAACATTTATAAGTCAGTGGGGGCTTGTACAAGTGTCTGTGGTTTATATTGCGGTTTTGAAAGTCTGACAGTGGTTAAAAATTATTACCACTCCATCGTACAGAGGATTGCGCACATGGTTTCCTCTTCAGCCTGGAACCAACTTCTTAAAGGAGTCATCACCCGGAAATCGCAATTTCTCTCGTTAAATCATGCATATTGGTGTTGGACCTCTGTTGAAACTTGCCTGAAAAGCTGGAGTCTGAAAGTGGCTTATTTTTTTCGCTTTGGCTCTTTTTCCGAACAGGAATAGCGCACAGTAGTGCGCGTTCCTAAAGCACGAGATTTTGACTCTGCTCCTGTGGTGACGTTACCACAGGAGGCTACTTGCATAAGCATCAGCTCACAGCCGTCCTCAGCCAGACTTTCTGAGTGAGCACGCCGAATCTGCTTATTTCTCTGTCATTTTCACGCCATACATCGTCACCACCAGCATTAAAACTCAGGTCTTACATGTAAAACACGAGTGTGAAAAGTAAGACGGAAAAAAAAACAATTTACCAGTCAGAGACATCCTGCTGTAAACGTGTCTCTTCCACCGTCACTGCCTCTTCACTCTCCCGTTCAGTTTCCGACTCTGGCTCGTACATAAATACCTGAATTCTGTAAGGTTCGTCATTTAGTGTGTGTGCCATGACAGGGGGCTGTTTATGTTTTGGAGTCCGTGTGTGCATGCAGGCTCGCCCCCCATTCCGGCTCTGTCCTTCCTGCGGCCAATCAACACGCACCTCATTACATATTAATACAATGCAATGAAAAAGTGTCAGAACAAGCTCTATGTTTGATTTTTTTTTTTTTTCTAATGAGTTTTAAGAATTGATCCAAAGCGATCCAAGAGGGACTGGATATGTAAAAAACCAGGTGATGACTCCTTTAAACATATAATTTTCTCACAAAATATTAACGTAAAGATTTCATTCAGCTGGGGCCTGAATGTGAACAACAAGCATTATGCACTTTTTAATAAATCATTCAGTGAACAGGTATGTAGTTGATGCACAGAGAGATCAGCCAGTCATCAGCTGTGCATGTCAGTTGTTTTAAAATGGAGGAAAGTATTTCATAAGAGAAATACTTATTTCTTTCTTTCTGTCTTTCTTTCTCTCTCTCTCTCTCTCTCTCTAATAATAATCTATCTAAATTTAAAACATCAGCGTCAAGAGGCAGTGGGTAAGTCCCTGCACTCACACACAGACCAGTGATACATGATCTGTCTCTAATGTTCTTAATGTGAATTTTTTAGATTAGATGATGGAAAATGCCAGAAACACACATGCTCTCTCTCTCTCACACACACAGACACACACACACACACACACTCATGACCCCCAACCCCCCTCATAGCATCTGTGTGTGTGTGTGTGTGTGTGTGTATGTGTATGTGTGTGAGGGAGCTCTTGACGTTGATGGTTTACAAATGCAGACGAATGATCAGCAAATGACAATTCCCGTAATCGAGGGACCCCCCTCCCCCCAAGCGCGCGCACATACACACACGGACACACACCCACCCTCTGGCAATATATCAGTGAGTGTGTGTGTGTGTGTGTGTGTGTGCATGTTATCCATCAAGGGAGAGTGGAAAGAGGGGGAGTCTCAAGTGTCACATTTGTCTGTGAGGGGAGAGCGAGCAGTGGAGAGAGCTTGACAACCACAGAGAGAAAGAAAGGTTCTGCATGCTGCCTCTCTTTCTTTCTTTCCTCCCACAGCAATCTTCAGCGCTTTGTGTCTTTTGGATCTTTTGAGACAAAGTGGACACAATGAATATCATGGTGCCGGAGCCAAATACAAAAAAATGCCCACAATGTGTTTAAAGAACAAAAATCTGTAACAACAATAGACTGAGGTTTATGGCAACAGCTACAATTTGTTTTCCTTCTTTTTCGTATCCCTTCTTATTTCCTTCATTTTTATCCTTGTGGTAACCAACAATGGAAGAAGAACACAACATTTTCACACATGATATGATAATGTAAAAGTTCTTAACACTATAGTACTGGTCACATTATTGTATTATTTTCAAAAAAAGGTATTATCATTTCTTTGGCATTATCATCCACAGTATTTGTTACAGACTGTACATCTTTGTTGGTTGCAGATAAGTCATAGACCACCTTACCGCGGGTAAACCTGCTAAACATAGACGATTGATGCTTTTCTCACTGACAGGAGTGCCAGCAAAAAATGTGTGTGTCCATCTGGTTATGTTTTCATCACAGCTGATCAGAGTTGGAGCTGACAAACACCTGTAACTCCCTCAGAGAAATTTGACATTAGAGTGGATAAAGAGTATTCACATTAAAGACAAAAGCCAGATGTAAGTCTGTGTAAGTGTTTTTTTTTTTTTTTGTTAATCATGAAAAGGGTATGTGTTAGATTTGTCTGTATGAATCACAATGATGTTTATAATTTACATATTAAGTTTCTGTCAGTTAAAGAGTCATTAAGATTTCAGCATTTCTTTCAAAAAACATTCTCCGCAAATCAACTACCTCCACACAAGTACGCAACTATATAAAAGACTCAAAATATAAGTCAAGACTTTACAGCTAACAATTACTGTAATAATCAAGTGTTCTACTGAATATTACTGCATCAGATTGAGTATTGAGATTGTGCACTTGGCAATGTTTTAATTAGATTACTTTCTCTTTATTTAAGAGAAAAGTTTGTTTTTGCTTTTCAAAATGTGCTGTTTTTTAGCCATTTACTACAAATTATCCATGAATATATTTCCATTGTATTCAGTAATACATTCAAAGTGAGCAATTCAATTTTGAATTTATATTGATTTTTTTTTTTTTTACTGGAATCTAAGTGCTAAGTATTGTAGGAAACTGGATTTGTTTCGGTTTCTTGACAACGTTTCACCTCTCATCCAAGAGACGTCTTTTGACCTGGATGACTGAGAAACTTCATCAATATTTTACTTAAAGCGTTTTCATGTCCACCAGGTTTGTGTGTAGGTTTAGCAGTTTAAGTAAGGAGGAGTGGTTGTTTTGCTTTTTGTGAAAATGTTTCTGGGTAGAAGACAAAGGAGGTGTTTAAATGTGTAATTATTATCGGCCATATATAATTCATTTGTTATTTAGAAGTACATAAGAATGTTTTTTCTTTTTTCCAGAAATTAAACTCTCCATACATAACGTTCATCTTTTCTGACGTCCTGACCAATACTATTAGTTAATGAATTTAAGATATAAAGCTGCAAGCAATTTAAATTAAATACAACAATAGTTTAATCTGTGATGCTTAACTGTTAAACATTGACACGTCACACAGCAGGAATGACATTTTCCTTAAAAATTTCCTAAACTCCCTCAAACATATAAACATCTGTGCAGCTAGAAAGGCAGGGACAATGAAATGGAGAGTATGTAGCCATCTGAGATGCTGTTAATAAGTGTATTGAGTAGATGTTGGATGTCGCTCATTGTCTTTCTATTTCCTCTCTTTATGTTCATTTGTACATATCATTTCTCATCACCTTTATCGCTCGCGCTCTCTCTCTTTGTCTCAATACCTCACCCAGCCACCCACCCACCCACACACACACAAACACACATACATACTCACACAGACCCAGAGGAAGCAATAACAATCAAATTCCACACTACCCAGTTGTCCCTGAACCCCCACCCCTCCCCTCCACCACCACCTTTTCCCCATCCCTCCTCTCATCTCTGTCCATCTAATTTTATGAGTGTCTGGGGAGTTTGTGCACTTGTTTGTGTGTGTGTGTGTGTGTGTGTGTGTGTGTGTGTGTGTGTGTGTGTGTGTATGGGTGTGTATTGCAGGATGCGGAGTATGTGCGTATTATTGTATGAGGTCTGTGTGCGTGCGTGCGTGTGTGTGTGTGTGTGTGTGTGTAACTGTAGCGGAAAATGGCTGCCTGTCACATTAGTGGTTGGATGGGCTAAAAAATCACTTCTGTAATCACATTTAGACACCGGGCCTGGTCATGTTAACCTCTTTATTTGGAGCTATGGATGGATTTTAAGATGGCTGTGGTGATGGAAGGATTGAAAGAGGAGAACAGACAGGGACCAGCTGCTTTTCCTGTTACATGTATGATTCATTTCATTCATTAATTTCTATCTAAAGTATTCAAGTAGATCGTAAAAAGGTATAACACCTGAAGTTTGTAAGTGGATGGCCCATCAGCCCATTTTAGCCACCCCATTACATGCGTGTGATCCAAAACAGCCAAGAGAGTAATAGTGAAATGTGGCAGACAACACCACATCAGCATCATAAACTTCATTTCATTCTTACTTTCTCCAAAATGCTTATCCTGTTCAGGATCACGTGAGCCTTCGGGCCATCCCAGCATGAATTAGGTGAGAGAACAACATCATCATTCTACAACAGGGCTGGCACAGCAACTTTCGTAATTACAGTCATAACAACGGGCGACAGGAGTTTTTCTGTTTACCAAACTTGCATGTCTCTGGACTGTGGGAGGAAACAGACACGGGTGTAGGGAGAAAATACATGTTGTGTTTGTAAATTGAAGAAAGAAAGAAATCCATGAATGTAGCACAAATATCAACTTAAGGGGGAGGCAGACAAAAAAATATCATGATGAAGGTTTAAAGAAGGGATACTGAAGGTGTTGGGTAATGTAAGCTTCTATGTTAAATGATGCATGTATCCTGATAACAAGTTATATGTGCATATGCAAAGTAGGGCTGGGCGATATGGCTGAAAAATGTATCACGACATAAGTGTTTCATATTAGTTGATATCGATAATTATTGATTTCTTTTTTACCCATTTGAAATAAGAAAAAGTTGAAAAATAACCCTTTAAATGGTGACTACAGGTGAGATTTTTGATTTCATAATTTTGCAGTGAACGGAGTCCAGATGCAAAGCGAAATTTAATCACCTAAAACAAGGCCCACCTAAAAAATCTATATCAGTTCAAGTGTATACGTTGTATAGATAAAATTCACACCGCTTTACATCGCCATTAGACCGCCCTTTCTTTTGGCACCACATTTTCTCAAGCTCAAAGTGGTTGGTACTGGCATCCCCATCTTTGCAATACCTCACTCCTCCTAACTAGTTAATCAAAACTGGGCAAAGAGGTAGAGGGTGGGTGGTGCTGAAGTGAGCAGAACGAAGGCTGGGTACTGAAACATGGCCACCTAGCTGGAAGCTATCAACCTAGCTAAGGCTTAACAATTTAGACACAGACTGTAGAACCTCCGTATCCCTACGCATTAGCGCAACGGCCCAGAGTAGGCATACGGAGGTTCTACGGTCTGTGTCTAAAATTGTTAAGTTTCGTTTTGATCGAAAGTAAACAGAGTTGCGTGCATAAACCTCTCGTCCAGCAACTGGGGCTCGCACTGTATCTTGCCGCTCGCAGATCACCTGTTTCTAACAGAGTTCAGTGAAATTATCAAACTTTCATCGAACGTGGCTATCGCAATAGATATCGTTATTGTTTTATCGCCCAGCCCTAATGCAAAGCCTTATATAATGTATCCCTCTGTGCCAACGAGCGCTCTTATCTATAAGGAACACTGTTGCACTGGGTAACATGTTCCTTCATTTTCATGAATGTGAGTAACAATAAACGTAAAAAGCTAAAATCAGGGGAAATATGGAGCCTTATTTATTTAACTATTGAGATTAAAGTGTGGATTGATTTCACTTTTGCTTCTTAACCTGTCTGCAGAGGATCGAGCTGTAGAGTGAATTTCACTGTTTTGTACTGTATACGTCTCTTATTTGACTGATGAATGGATAAACGTACAGAGAGGATATGGGAAAAGTAGAATACACTGCAGGATACCGAAATACATTTGAGTAACACAGACACACACACCCTCCGTGATGGTTGCTGCTCACTGTCTTGCAGCTAATGTACCATTGAACTTGAATATACACACGTGATCCTGGATCAAAGTTGTGTGAACAATGCATGGCAAAAATATGTCTTTTTTCTTTCTTTGTGAACACAGCTAGTTTAGAAGCCTTAGCTAGATTGATAGCTCCCAGCTAGGTGGCCATGTTTCAGTGCCCAGCCTTCGGTCTGCTCACTTCAGCACCACCCACCCTCTACCTCTTTGCCCAGTTTTGATTAACTAGTTAGGAGGAGTGAGGTATTGCAAAGATGGGGATGCCAGTACCAACCACTTTGAGCTTCATTCTGGCTCTTCAGAATCCTGGGGAATGCTGCAAAAATCAAAAATAGAATGTAGCTCTAATCAGAGCACTTTCATGTTGGCAGTCCAAACAATGTGTACTGCTGTACCTACTGCTCAAAATGAAGAGGAAAAAAAAAACAGACAAGGAGAGAAAAGAGCTGAGGAAGCTTTGTCAAAATGCTCAAAACAAAGAACTAAAGTTTTTTGAGTTTCCCAGTCACTGTCCTCTCTGTCTCTTTCATGATGTTCGAAGAGATTGTTGAGCCCAGTTCCATTGCCCGCTTTGCCAGCTGTGGTTCTGGTGCCCACTTTGGTACCAATTCCCTCCAGCTTTCCCCACTCAGGACTGTCCCAGGAATTCCACTGGTTGCATGTACGTTGCGGAAAGGCTCCACTATGGTCTCACTCCGTAGTCTGTCATCCCCCACTGGCTCTGTTTTACCACATCGGTATGAAGCAAAACAAAGCGATTTGCTGTGATCTGAATGCAATAAATTGATCTGAAGGGAACCAAAATGACAACCTCAAAATGCCACCTTGAATTCATGCTTTGTGAGGTTGGTCAGCTTCAGGATAAGTCAAAAACGCTTCAAATACTTGTTCCCTGAATTGAGTTCAGATCAACTGAGTATATTTGCTTCATGAAAAAAGAACCAAAACATATTATGTCTTTTCGTTTTTAACTTCATTAGACATTATTGTGTTATTTTATAAATGAAAATGCTTTGCCAGCCTTTAAACAGAATCCAAACAGTTCAGTTGTGTGATGTGTGTCTTTCTGTCTGTAACTGTCCAGTCCAGTAAATCCTTATTCAGCCGTCAGTGTCTGTCAGGACTGAATATGTAACCGGACAAGAAACCGCAATCACTGGGGACGCAGCTGCTTCCCTGTCCCTGTCACTATCTGTCACACTGACACATACACACAAACTTTCAATCTCTCTCTCTTACTTCCCCCCTTCTCTCCATCCATCCGTCCGTCCGTCCGATACACACACACACATGCCATCAGTCTCTCCAGGGTATTCACAGTGGAGCAGAGGTTGAGTGGTGACTGTCTATTCTTCTCAAGCCATCACTTGTTTTTGTCATCTCTTTTTCTTAGTTGTTCATCCATCCTCTTCTCCGTATTGCCATAGCTCTTTTTTACGTTTCCTCCGCCTCCTATTCTTTTCTTTCTTTTAATGTGAGCCAATGTACCATAATTACATTGATAACCAAATATCACCCTATTTAATAAATCACATAATATGACCACACATTGCTGTGTGTCAAAAAGCCTGTATTGCTGTTTGATAGCAGTGGTGTACACAGACCTAATGCTGTTCTAACCGTTAACTTTGGTCCTTTTTGTAGCCTGTTTGTAGCTTACACTGAGGTTCCCAATCACCTGAAATCTAACATTGATTTCCGCCCAGGGCCAGTCTAGCCCTTCTTTGAGGACAGTGCCTTGCTGAAAGTGTACAATATTTGTTGAAGTTGCTGCAGTGAGCAAAGAAGTCAAAAAGCTCAAACCAAATCTTGTGTCGTTCTTTGGTTTGGCTAAAGAAACAAATAGACAGTTGCCATAATTGATTTCAGTCAAGCACTCTCACAGACTAGCTTGCTGAGAATTCTGATTAATGCTGAAATCTTCAATATGTGCTTGATTGTAATTGTTTTTACCCTCTCACAGCTTTGACAGAATTAATCGGGTGTATGCATTTTAGCAATTTGTGTGTGCAAATAATTAACATTGTGAGCTTGCAAAGATCCTAACCCTAACTCACACTGACATCACTTACTAGCATAGTCCAAAAGCGCATGTTCAACACTGACACACATAAGTGTAGATTTTTCTTTATTATAGTGTCAGGAATGTCAAGATGTTCTTCATCTGACCCTTGACAATAAGAGAAAAGGGAAGGAGAAATAATGAATTGCTAGAAAATGAAGCTCTGCATAGTTAAGTAAATTCCAAAAGAAGTCTCTTCTACAGAAAACAGTCCTCCTCGTTTATATCCCAGCCTTTAATTCCATATATTATCTTTGTCAATACCCAGCCTTTACTTCCATATATTATCTTTGTCAATATATATCAAAGCACCACCTCCAGCGAATGACCATCCTCCACCTAGGTGAAAGCCATACACACTCCCAGTCTGGGGTTGTTATATGAAGAGGAAGAATGTATGAATGTCTCCTAAGGCCATTGTTATTTGCTCTTTCAGTCAAGACATTAGCACAGACTGTCCGGGTTGTCTCTAATCTCTAATAATGACATGTATCATTACATTACATTGTATGTAGACAATGTACTATTGTATGTTAACAATGTTGTAGATAGTATTTCATATGTATTGTCATTTTTTTATCAAAATAACTATATGGATTTAAAAAAAAAAACTGTCTGGAATCTTCTTTGTTAGCATTGAATAAGTAGATTAATGCATCATTCCTTCAACTATTTAAGTGGGCAAATGTTTTACATACCTGGGGATAGAAATTTTGACTTACATTTTCTAGTCAGCTAAGCCTGATGCTGGACTAGGCTTGAATGAATAATGTTGGAAGACACTGAAGTATGGTTATTAACTTGGATGGCTTGTGTTATCATATAGCAGGGCCCGTTCTTGTTATGTGGATAAATTATGCAGATTAGATTGTTGATGAATTTACTTATTTATGCGCTTTTTGTTTTATCTGGAATTTTAATTAGAAAAACAAGCCCTTAAGTTAAAAGCTGCAAAATTGCATTTTATTGACGATTAGCTGGATCATGAACATGACATGACATGACATGTTCATGTTATTCACATGAACATTTTTTTTTTTTTTTAGATAAAATGGCATGCTTTGTAAACTTGTAATGATCCACCCCCTTGGATGTTTTCCCCTTTTATTGCTTTTATACATAGGTATATATAGGTTTATACAAAAGATTTACAAAAAACCTCTTGAATGACAAAGTGAAAAAAAGATTTCTACGAAGTAATGTTAATTTATCAAAAAATATATAGATAAGTGACTGTAACAGTAGTCATCCCCTTTAAGACAGTATTTAGTAGATTCACTTTTGACTGCAATCACAACACTGAATCTGTGTGGATAGGTCTTAATCAGGCTTACACATCTAGACACTGCAGTTTCACTCCATTCTTCAAGCTCTGTCAGGTTTCATGGGTTGGAGTGTGAACTGCGCTTTTCAAGTCCAGCCACAAATGTTATATTGGGATTTGACTTGGCCACTCCAGAACATTCACCCTGTTGTCTTTAAACCACTTCTGTGTTGCTTTTGCTTTGTCGTTGTCTTGCTGGAAAACAAATCTTAGTTCTTATACAGTAGCACTATTTTACAAACTCGTAAGCTTTTAAGAACCAAAATTTATGATTGAAATGACTGAAATTGCACTGCTCAGATGAATGGTTGGTGTCTGCCCTGCATGTGCCTTGGTTAGGTACTGGATCCCTTCCAGCTCTGAGGTGGCTTTTCTATATGCAAACTTCTGACCTTGTTGAGGAAGAGGAAAAAAAAGTAGAAAAATAAATTTACAAAGAACCAGCCTAGATTTGGCTCCAAATACAGATGTACTATAGGTTCTAGGACAACAGTGTTTGACATGCCAGTATTCACTTTCATCTTTGTTGTTATGGACGTAGTGGTCACTTCACAAAACAAGATATTAAACAAGATGAAAAATAATAATGCCCACTTAGAATTCTTTCTATTTGGTTGCCTTACAACCTGAAAATTAAGTGGATTTTGATTTTCATGTAATGGACCTACACAAAATACTCCAAATTGTTTAAGTGTAATAAGAAAACAACTTGTTTTAAATAATTCTAAAAATAAAAACTGAAAAGTGGTGCTTGCATATGTATTTAGCCTCTTTGCTATTAAGTCCCATCCATTAACTTCAGAAGCTGCATTATTTGTTAAATGAGATCCACTTGTGGGCAATCTAGGTGTCACATGATCTATACACCCCTGTTCTGACAGGCCCCAGAGTCAACACCACTAAGCAAGGGCTACCACCAAGTAAGTGAGACCATGAAGATCAAGGGGCTTTCCAAATAGGTCAGAGACAAAGTTGTGGAGAAGTACGGACCAGGGTTGGGTTATATAAAAACACCCCAAACGTTGAACATCGCATGTAGCACCATTAAATCCATTCTTAGAAAATGGAAAGATTATGCCACTACAACAAACCTACCAAGAGAGGGCCGCCCACCAAAACCCAGGGACCAGGCAAAGAGGGCATTGATCAGAGAAGCAACCAAGAGGCCAAAGATAACCCTGAAGGAGCTGGGCAGCTCTACTGCAGAGATTGGAGTATCTGTCCATAGGACCACTTTAAGGGGTGCACTCCACAGAGCTGGGCTGAGCTGAGTGGCCAGAAAAAGCCATTTCTTATTGGAAAAAGAAGGCAACACATTCAGAGTTCATCAAAAGGCAAAATGGAGACTCCCCTAACACATGAAAATAGGTACTCTCTAAGCATTTCAGGTCACTGAAATATTTAATTTCATTATTTGAGTTTGTAATGTTTCTACAAACCTCATTACACAAAACTCCTGTGTATGAGTGGGCTAAGCGTAAGAGTAACTATATAAAAATAGACAACTTACTTGCCCAGTTTGTTTGTTTATTTGGTCATATGGGGCCAGGGGCGGTTCTAGGGGGGGGCCAACAGGGGCCAGTGCCCCCGTAACTCTGAGTCTGGACCCCCCTGTGGCCCCCCTGACAGTGAGTCTGCATCAATAATACAATGACAGATTTCTTGCAATGATTTTATTCTGAAGGGAAAGGCAGAAATAAAGTGTCTCAGCAGTTTACTACCCAATCAAAATTGTTGAAATTGTAAACACGGCTTTGTCTGAATGAGGGATTTATCCTTTTTTCCGGGTTGTATGTGCCCCCTAACAAAAAAGCCGCCCCCGACCTGGCCCCCCTATGAAAACTAGTCTAGAACCGCCACTGTATGGGGCAGCTTCATAATCAGTTAAAGAGCAACTAAACCCCCAAACCACTTTTTTTCTGCTGAAAACCAATGTATTTGGGTATGAAGTAGTGTTGCTGAGTGATTCTGGTCCAACTCTTGACATTTTAGTCAAAGTATTTCAATTTGGCGTATTTTGTAGTAAAAATGTAAGTGTGACTGCCCTCTATGGGTTGAAACCCGGTTATTACAATCGAATTTTCCTATTGGCTGAGATGGAGGCAGATGACGTTTTGGAGGCAGCTTTCGTCACGGTCCACCACGGTTAGCTCCGCCCCCTCCTATAAAAACTAGCACCTGCTGATCTGGAATCTGTGGCGAGTAGGTTGGATTGAGAGAATTGCGAATAGAGAGGCATAGTGATTATTGAGTAGGTAGTGTAGTGTGGTGACGGTTAGGGGGGAGGGGGAGAAGGGAATCGGAGAGTACTCCTGGAGCCCCGCCCATCATCAAGGCATTTTTTGAATTTCCAGCTTAGAGCACGTCATCCAAAACTGAGGGGTTTAGTTGCTCTTTAAACGTTCTTTGGAGTATATCCAGTGAGGAATTTACAGTGTCAGTCCCTCTCCTGAGTAAAAAGTTATTCTTGTACTGCATGACTTTTACTTAAACGTTTCTTAACCATCCTAAACCTGGTCTCTTGCTTTGCTCAAAGTTGATGCTTGTCTGCAACTCTGACCCACAATAGACTGACAGTGTTCAGATAATGTACGTTCCATTGGCAGCTTTTGACAACGACAACCTTTTGACCTCCATCAGTCTGTAACAAGGGTACACCTCTTCCACTCTCTCTCCTTATCTCTCCGTACTTCATGGTTTCCAGTAGAAGGCACTTCAGAACAACTATGGTACACTTCAATTGCCCTCTGTGGAAAACCAATTCTCAAGGAGGGAGAGGGAGAATGAGATGCCATATACTGTCACCTCAAATTGTAAATTCTGAAATGCACCATGCTCAGTAAGTTTTTCTTTTCATCTTCACTTAGTCATTCAGAAAATGCTACAGGTGCAGACATGTTTGGAGATGCATGTTTGAGTATTTAAATGAGTGGAGCGTCAATGTGTGTACGTGTGTATTGGTATAATCCTGTTACCCCTGGAAGCCCACAGCCCAGCACTCTATCGAATAATATGTCATCCTGTGCAGATTCATGCTTGATTGTATCACAACACTTGTCATTGTTTCGTCTGAATCTGAGTCCTAAAATAAATAAATATTCTCATACATTAAATCTGCTTCCAAAGCAAATGTGCTGATGTCATGGGTCACTTGTAATTAAAAGTCTTTTGACAGTTAAGGCACTTCATTATCAATAGGAGGATGCTTAGTAATTACTGCCTCAGTAGCTGCATATCAAGAGGCTGCTCTCTCTGCTGCACCTCTAAGGTATCTATTGTGTTATATAAATGTCAAGGGAAGATGTTTCCTTCCTTTGGTTGATGGGTACCTTGGTGTAGTCATACAATATAAGTGTACAGTTAGAGCATACTTAGAGCATGACGCAGGCATTTCTTTTCCTTTTTTTTTTGGACCATGTTTGTACTTTTCTGAATTTACTCTTTGTGCTTTAAATCTAGTCTTTTCTGAATCTTTGGACTAGATACATGATTGAGAATAACTTTTTTAAGAAACCACTCTTGTGTGCGTTTTTCATTCTTCAGTCCTCATACTTGAGCACAAGTATGCTCAGTGATGAGAGACATTGATGGAAGTTTCTCTCAATTTCCAAGTGCAGTCCTAGTTTTTATTTTGTGTAATTGGAGCGGAGCACATGTCTATTTGTTCAGTATTCATTAAATTAATCAAAATGCAAGATTATCTTTCAACAGAATATCTTGTTTTCCAATTTCAGGTCCATAGATGAAATATCCTTAGTCAAGCCATAACCAGACTGCTCAGTTTCTGGTAAGTGTTCTTTCTTCTTGAAGACTTTTCATCTTGTTATATGATTTTAAGTGTCCACAGTGCCAAAATCCCCCATTTACCAACTGCAAAATTATTAAAGTGTAGTCTCGTTGACCCTTGTATTCAGTCCTTAAGTTCTTTATGTTTAAAGAATGACTTTAATTTTAAAAGTTTCTTCTTCATGCAGACTAACAGAAACCTGGTTGATCCAATCGTTGCAGCGTGAAATGGTAGCATGTTAGACTTGAGGATGTGCTTACATGATGTTACAAATAGAATAAAGTTTGTTGGGTCCTTTACCTACAGCTTCGAAAGCTCAGCTTCAGTCCTGAGTGTACAGAACATTGGAATACACAGATGGCCACATTATGTTTATTTCAAAGTTGTACCTTGGATCAGTGCCATTGCTCATGGTCCACCCATCCAACTTGCAGTAATCAGAGGGTTTTGGATATGAACTTGTGCTATTGTAAGTTACAATATTGTAAGTTGTTATTGTAATTTACAATAGCAAAAGCCACTGAGTTTACATGATTTCACAGATATTGTGCTTTTTCAAAAAAAATCTGTAGGTGTTTCAAAAAGTATGTAATTAACTTTGCCAAGGAGGTTATGTTTTCACCTATGTCCTTTAGTTTTTTTTGTTGGTTGGTTGGTTGGTTTGTCAGCAGGATAAGACAGAATCTACTGAGTGGATTTTCACAAAACCTGAGTGGAGGATGGGTCTTGGCCAAGACTAGACCCCATTATTCATGTATAGATCCAGATAAAGTGATTCATCCAGGAAATGTTACAAAATTTCTTTTACATTGGCGTTTTTTGACATTTTTGTTATAAGACATGGCAGAAGAAATGGTTATTCAAAAAGCAAGAACGTGTATATCCAGTGAATTTAGGGAACTTTAATTTAACATTTCCAATGCAGAACTCAGGTTATCAGGTAATGACCAACAGTTCAGGGCAGCTATGGCTCAGGAGGTAGGATTAGTTGTCTACAAATCACAGATTTGCCTTCCACTTCCAGTCCACATGCCAAAGTATCCAGGGCAAGACACAGAACTCTGAATTATTTTTAATGGTCAGGCCAGCACCTTGAATGCTAGCTTGTTTGTATATGTATGTATGCCTGAATGAGAGGCTAAGTTTTAAAACAAATAAATGACTCTTTTTCTTCACTCCAAAGCCATACACAACAATTACTGAGTCTAAATGAAAATGCTTGTTAATTGATCAAATACTAGTCCAGTGATTTAAATTAAGTGATTTTCAAATATAAATATTAAACTTTTATAATAAATCTAAATGATAGTGAATTGGAATAATGAATGGGGTCAGTAAAATGATTATTGTTATATTATTTTGACATCAACCCGTTCATGAGCAGTTTAAGTAGATGGACTGTACTTTCTTCCAACTGAGAAGGCACGGCAGGAGGGGAGCTCGGTTGGAACCCACATCATTGGATGCGGTGGTTGGAAACCTCTTTATGGTCAATGCTGGGTGGTGCTGTCCCTGAGGGAACGTGTAGTTACCGGCCAACGGGCTCTACCGGGTCTCTCTTCTGTAGTGGTTCGGTGGTATGAGTCTGCCAACAGACCTTTACAAAAGATGCAGCTTAGTGTGGAGATGTGGGACAGGACAGACTTGCCATCTGCCTGTATCTCTCTCTCAGACAGGTTGAAATAAAAACTAACTCGGTGTTATTGGCGGTGCCGGATAACTTCACAAAACTTTCAAAGTCTTCAGGATGACAATGCAAGATTGTAGAAACTTGTAATCGAGTTATAATAGACTCAGTTGGTGTTGAATCTTGTCTGCCAAATTAAAGTAAAACTCTTGCCAGAAAGCAACCAAGGCTTTATTTGTGATTGAATATGAGTCAAACATTTGTGTGAAAGCATAATTACGACGAAAGAGGCACTTTTAAGATTTACCGTAGTTTCGTTTTCAGGCAAGCTAATTCTCAATGGAGTGCAGGAGTACTTCTATGCTAGCATCAAAATCGCTACTTTTAAAACACTAAGAAGGCTCAACACAACATGAAACTTTGCTTGTAGTATCATCAGGGTCTCTACACATGAACATGAGCATTGAAAACATTGTTTGTGTACACATAGTTAACTAAAAAGAAGGTTTTTGAACAACTCACGTTAGAAGCTGCATCTTCGGCGCGCTGCCGTCATGGCAGACAAAAAGTGTCGATCCCCGAGTGCAACCTAACAGGCAGGAGAGTAATGATGAACCGCTCCTCAAGCCTTCCTGTTAGGTCGCAAAAACTATGGTAAATCTTAAATGTTCCTCTTTCGTCGTAATTATGCTTTCACATGAAGGTTTGACTCATATGCAATCACAAATAAAGCCTCTGTTGCTTTTTGGTGAGAGTTTCACTTTAAGAATAGAAATTTGCATGCAAAATAAATAAATAAGTATGGGGGAACAAACAAGAGTAAGGGAACAGGTAAAAAACACAAGGCTGACAAAAGTGAGGGGTAACCTTAAGAGCAATAGTAAAAAAAGAAAGAAACAAAAAGAGGGGAAAAAGGAGCAAAAACAAGGAAAACAAGACAAAATGACGAAACCCACTTCAGTTTTTTCATCTTTGGAAGAAAAGGGGTGTATTTATGGTCAAGTGTTTACAGTCAGGCCAGGCTCCTCTGGTGGGAAAAAAAAAAATGTTTTTACAAAAACTCTAGATCACATGACGCAGCAGCCACGCTCGACAAGCATGTCTCATACATCCAGTGTGAATTGTCTAACCTGTTAACATGTTAGGGAGAAATGAACAGCGGGAGATAATGCCACGCAGCTGTGCATGAGTCCAGTCTGTTACTTGCAGTCCATTTGATGTTAAAGGAATAGTTCGGGCTTTTTGAAGTGGGGTCATATAAAGTACGTATCTATAGTCGATCTGTTTCCTACCATGATCACCGATCAGCACAGCCTGGACCTCGTTCACTGCAGTACAAAGCTGAGCGTTTGGGCTGGAGCGGCTCTCTACTTCTCCAAACTGAGGCTGCGCTGATCTGTGATTACGGTAGGAAACAGATCGACTATAGATATGTACTTTATATGACCCCACTTCAAAAAACCTGAACTATCCCTTTAATGTCCGCAGTCATTAAAGCAAACAGTCAATACCAATCAAACATGAGGTCTGATTATTCCCAAACTGCAGAACAGACCCAATCTCAAACCTGTGGTGATATCATTTGCAGTGGCCAAAGCCCTTAGGAGGGACAACTGTTGAGATGATGCCGTGGTGGTGATTTAGATAAATGAAGGCGGCTGATATAGTCATATTGCAGTACACTCTGTGTACAATTTGGATGACCATTACAAAGTTATCATCAACAGATAGGTCACCATTTATGAGTTCACTCTCAAATAGCTTTTAGATTTAAAAGTGACTGCTTCTTAGAGCAAAATAAAGGACAGTGGCACTGGGCCTGATAATGTGCAATAAATGAAAGGAGATAATGAATGCTGTGTTTAGACTGTTCATTTTCAGTTAAATGTACTCACTTTACCTGAATATTTTCATTTTATGCTACTTTATGCTTCTACTCAGAAGCAAATATTTTACTTTTTAATCCACTAAATTTGGCAGACAGCATACTTGTAATAAAAAATTTTCATGACCTTCCTGTCCAGTGAAAACCATGAATCTCTTCTGTTCCTTTATGTGTTTAAAAAATTCCCCTCCTCTCATCTCATCTCATCTCATTATCTTACCGCTTTATCCGTGAGGGTCGCGGGGATGTTACCGCTTTATCCCCTTTTTTCAAGGGGTTGCGGGGGTTACTGGACCCAATCCCAGTTCTCTCTCGGGGTCAAGGCAGGGTACACCCTGAAAAAGTCGCCAGCTCATCGCAGGGCCCTTACTGATGGCAGAGGCCGGCACGCAAGGTGCCAACTGCACATCAGGAGCAATTTTGGGGTTCAGTAAGGATACTTCGACATGTAGCTCAGCTCCGCCACAAATTCCCCTCCTTCTTAAGATAAATAAACTCTAATAGCATATGATGCATTGCCGTCGATTCAACAGTAGAGAATCATAGATTATAGTAAAGATTATTAGATTACCAACAGTGCATAAAGTAGTTAAATAGCTCAACCTGCAGTAAAATGGCACATAAACATTAATGCAGCTGCAATATTCATCCAAAAACATCTGATATAAGAGGGAACAATGACCCTTTTTACGGCAAGAATCATTATTATTATTATTTGAAAATGTTTGCAGTAAAACAGTACATACCTCTTGAAGGATCACTTGATCTGGGTGTTTCTAATTAGTAAATTGTCAATTAATCCTGATTACTATGACAACTGAGCATGGAAGACTTTTTATTTTAATTTTTATTATTTATTTAAAAATCAAGACATAACAAATGACACAAGACATGGTACACTCGAGGACACGACAGTTTAAGCATGTTGAGGGAAATGAAACATTGATGACAGACTATGAAAAACAAAACATAAAAATACTTAAAAATAGTAATATGTAAAATACTACTCAGTAAAATACCCAGTGTAGGACGTCAGTGTGATGATTCCTGTGTGTGTGGGTTTGAGTGTGTGTGTTGGGAAATGATGAGGGGCAGAACACAACAGAAACAGCCAAAGGGGAAATAGGGGAAAAAAAAGAAAAGAAATAAAGTGAGTTTTGAAAAGAAAGTATAGAGAGAAATGTAAAATAGACAAAAGGAGTTTTCTTGGCGGGGTGGTAATATTCTGTTTTTTCCCCCTTCCCCTTTCTCTCCCTTCCTTCATAAAGCATCCATAACTTGAAGGATTACTCAATTGCTTGTGCAATGCTGTTGTTTTTTTGTTTTGTTTTTTTGTTTTTTTTTATACTTTACAGCAGTTAAAACTATATTATTGGCTGATGTAAGGTAATAAAAATTAGCTTTTTTTTTCGTTTCCGATTAAACCCTTTTTTTTGCTATTACAATAACTACTATGTCTGGGTCCCAGTGAAAGTGCAAATTCTTTCATTCTGGCTCCAAGAGGTGAATAAAGTTAAAACCCCATAAAGTAGAAAAGTTTCAGTTCAAAAGAAAAGGAGACCAATGTTTCCTCAGATATGGTCTGCCGCCTTCTCTACATTCCTGTCTTCACACAACCTGTGTGTATATACTGTGTGTCTTCAGTGTGTGTGCGTGCACTGTGGACTGAGAGTAGGGGGTCTTCAGGGGCTGCTCTGTACCCAAGGCTCATTTTAATATATGTAAAAGCTATGGCTCACTGGAGAGCCTGTACAATAGTATGATCGGCCTCAGGGATGTGTCAGAGACCAGTGAGTGTCTGTGTGCATGTGGACAGTGGCCGAGGTTTGGACATGCGTCAATGGCCTGCCTGCACACTACAATCTCAGCCACTGACGTTTTCAACATATGCACACAAACACACACACACACACACACACACACACACACAGCAGAGCGGTGGGCCCCAAGGTCTGACACATTTGCATACGACTGTCTGCTGTGGCAGAGTCCTGCAGTTCCACTCCACACTAAAAACTTCTCAGCAGTCATTCTACAACTCTGCTTCCTGACATGTATTGTTCAATGGACTCTGAGTGGGACATGAAACTACTTGGTGAGTCTGAATTGTGAACATGCACAGGTTGATTTGTAGATGTTGGCAGTATGGCCTAGTTGCTTTTTGTATTTTTATGGCAAAACTTAAGCAAACTTGGTCATTGTGGGACACTTCTTATGTCAGCAGACAAACAAAATACACATTAAGTTTTAATGATGGCACCTAAACAATCTTTTTTTAATGATGGAATAACGAGGAGATGAAACATTGTACTTGCTTTTTACTTTTAAGCATATATTACAGCTAAAAATGATAATTTTGGTGAGAGCCTCTGTAACTTGAAACTGCATCTTTTTCCTCCATGTATTTCAAAAAAGGTGGAATACAGTGGAATGACCACACAACCCAGAAAAAGGGAAAAACAAAATCAAGTGAGGAGAAGACATAGTTTGGTTTATTTTCCTTAAACAATGTGACAGAGTACATAATTAAGCTGTTAGGGAACCTTCTTCTTCCCTAGCTATTATTCAGTCTTGTAAATAGCAGATAAAACTGCTGGGGTGTAAAATTATGACCTGTCAATAGAACAGTAACACTGGCAGGCGAGACATGAGAGATACTGACAAGGGACTGAAAAACGGGGAGGAAAAAGGGAAAACAAAGACAGAGCATAGCAGCAAAAACTAAGAGGCACTTAGTGCGCTGACAGCTACGCATGACTGGCTGAAATTAAGGTACACATAAATGGAGAACACATGCATAGATAGATGGATGCATGAACGAGATGGTATTCACACGTATGACTATGACGATGTTCCTGTATGCATGCACTGACTAACGATCACATTACCTTTATATTTCATAACTATCCTGCAATTACAATCCCTCCCTCCAACATATTCAACGTACAGTATCATTTGAAACTGAAGGACATGCCAGACAGTGTTGCCACTCTCTCCTGCTCTCTCTACAGCATATCAGTCAGTCTTGTTTCATCTCCCTGGGATCTTTCCAAGAAGCCTGTTGTAGTGCTGCATTCACTGGGGTCAGTGAGAGGTTAAAACACCCATGAATATTTTACCTGCCTAACGGGAAGAAAAAAGGCACTATACTTGGTGTGCTGTGTTCACAAGAAACAGTGAGGAGGAAATAGGAGGCATGTCACACTGCACATTTACATTCACCTAAATAGCTCCTAAACTTTAAGTAGACTGATGATATTTCTGCCACAGTAATATAGTGATGTATAAAATGGGGTGATAGATACCTCTGTTAAATTGGAGGACTCACAATCATTTAAAAGAATGGTCAAAATTAAACCAACAAAAGGCAAAAATGAATAATTATGATCATGACTAATACACTCAATTCGATGTGATGTGACAGTACTGTATACTGAAATATTGTGATACTTATCATCCACTGTCAAACTGGTCAGTTTATATGAATTGTGAATAACTTGAACTAAATCATATATACAGGTGGTAAATGTTTTATTCATTCTTTATAAACTTAAATAAACAATTCTGAGAGTGGGTAAGGTGGGGTCAGAGGTCATTAATGCTCCTATCAATTGGATACAATGCATTACATTTTTTATTTTACATCACATTTGTTCATTATATCACATTTCAATTACGAAGTACAACAATATTTGACTAGAAGAACCTGTCAAATTCACATTCTCCTTAAATAAACAAATGCAAACTTTTGATGAGTCACTCGATTGGATTTCTTCACTCAATCAAGTTTCAGCTCTCTGTAAGTTGTTTTTCATCGTAGACTGAGGTTGACTGATGACAGTGACAGTTTCTATTTTTTAGAAATAATAGAACCAATCAAAACACAGTGTCCATTCAATCCAATGAGAATTGCACATCTAGTCACATAGGCCAAAATGATTTCCTTGTTCTAGATCTACTCCCTGGTTATGCAGCCCACTGAATATGCACAGTAGTTTCTCCCACTGGACCCGCCTGCAAGTTCCTGCTCAACACATACACTTCACATTGTGTTAACGTCGACGATTTTCAAAATGGCTTTTTTTCTTGTCTTGAGGACAGTTTAACAAATCAGGAAGCAAGCTCAACAACTGCTACCAGATTCAGCCAATTAGCACTTGGGATGATGGAAATGACTTCATGATACAAAACCTGACATGACGTGAAAGAAAAAGTGTATTTTTAAATAGATGTTATGCCAAAGCTCAGATGCTATAGAAATACGAATGATTTCATAATATTGAGCTGAGTTTAATTATATATAGCTTTTTCTGATTATTCACGTCATTGTTTCATGTATGTTTTATGAATATATTTTGTAATTACAATACTCAAAGTATTGTTTTTTATTTTATTTTGAAGGATCGGGACATGTTTAACGAGGACAAATATGATACAGTTATTATGGTTCAAGAGATGGATTGGGGTCGAAGTTCAAGATTGAAGCACCACTGAGGTTTGGATATTAGGTTAGGAATATAAGATGTGCGGTCCTCACAAGAAAGGTAACATTAATATTGAGTGTGTGAGTGAGAGAGGGAGTGTGTAAAGCACTTGCCCTCACAAGTGCTAGGGCAGCTCCAGTGAGTCACAGAGCCATGTATACTTCTCTCATCCAACATTTACAAGCCTCATGCTCTCTCTCTGTCCCGCTCTCTCTTTCTGCTGCCAACACATTACCCATGCTCCACTGCTTCCCTCTCTCTGTCTCCTGTTTGTCTCTGCTCTCTCTCATTCTGTTTTCTACTCTTCATTTCACTTTGCTTTTGTATTATTTAATTATCTCGCCTTGCGTTTTTGTTTTCCTTCCCCTCCGTAGAGTCGCTTTCTTGACACCTTTCTTTTCCATTCCTTATGGTTTAATTTTCTTTTGTTAATATTTATTTTCAGACCAACCTTATTTCTCTTTTCCTCTTCTTTTACCCAACCTTCCTGTTCCTCTTCATCCAATTTTTTATCTTCCATCTTTCATTTAGCTTCATTTTCAGCTTTCTTTTTCACATTATTTTGCTTTGATTAACCTATTCAGAACAATTAATTATGTTACAAACACAAACAATGTGTAAGTGTGGATTGCTACTCTAAAGGCACCACCTAATAGTAAAAACAGCCATTAATTCTCTGTAGACACATTTTTCAGCAAAAAAAAACAAAAAAAAAACATTACAAACATATGTTCTGGAAAATGTGAATTCTTCAAAAAGGAGTTATCCTTTTAAACATACTCCATACCTGATTTTTATTATTTTAAAGCCTTGTTGGTTACAAGTTGGATAAAAAGCTTGCTGACAATTAGTTGACATATTCACACTTCAATCGAAGGTTAGAGGGGTAACCACTGACCAGGCTGCTGTATATTAATAATTGGGAGTGAGACAGGCTATATGTGTAATATATACTCCCATATTTACACTGTTTACAAATGATGTACTGCAGCACTATGAATACAAACGATTAAAATGTACCGTATGCTTCTTCCTTGTCTCACGGTGCGCCATGCTTGCTGAAAATAGAGACTCGTTTTTAGATGTAGATGGCTCTACTGCACTCCACTTAGGATGACATAAAAAATAGTGCTATTACTAGAGAATGGACAGTCAATCAAATAGGTTTGGGGTGCATAAGTGCATTGGGTTGGATTCAGATAACAGTTATCATAGATCTAAACATCCCAGAAAAGTCCATTGACAAGGGTGGGAGATCAATTTGCTCTTTTGTTTTCCAAAGTCTCTCTTTTATTCTCATCACCTCTTCTTGAACCCTCTCATCCTTTCTTTCTTTCTTTCTTTACATCAATTTATCTGTTTCTCCCCCCACTTTTCTTACCCATTTTACCTAAGACCAAATGTGAGATAGTGTTTGACATACTTATTGCAGGGTAGTGCACTAGATTGCATTTTACCGCACAAGTGTTCATGTTTTGTGTCCACCCCCATGAAGCTGCTTGAATTTTACCAATTCAGTTTTCCTCACTCTGATTAAAAAATAAATATCTTGTGTTTTTCCACTGGCCATGGTGTGTTAAAGGCCTGCTGTTGTTTGTGTTTGAGAAACAATATCACATGAAAGAAAAATAGAGTGATGCTTGATTATTACTTATGCCTGTTTAAAGGAGTGGTTGTCAAATACAATGAGTAAATACGAACAGAGTCATCATTGTTGATGTGAAGCAAACGCCACAGTGCTCGCTGTCAGATGTCCAAATTTTCTGAGGCAGCTTCGTGTAGATGAAGGTTGATTTTATTTTTAAATTTTCTAGATTTACAGGTTGGTTGAAAATCTACCTTCTCCAGTTCTATGCACCTGGATATTTCTTGTCTTGACTCCCATGTTGACTGCACTCCCTGACAGCCATATGATCGTGACAATGGTGAGAGTAAGTACGGCTGAGAGTGTCTGTATCTTTCTAAAGTCTGTGTAAAGCAAATTCAGCCATTTTCTTCTAAATACATTAAATAGGTCATAAATGTATTTCCTTAAAACATGTAAAAAGCCATTCAACCCTTTAGAATTTCATTTTGGAGCTAGGCTCACAAACTGTGTTTCAAAATTTCTGTGTTCAGGATTTAATGGGCGGATCAGAAATCATGATTTGATCACCTGGCCATGCTGCGGAAGCGGTATAAATACATTCAGCACATTAGCTTCGGTGGTTTTTCCGCTCACTCTCGAGTCTTGGATAGCATCTCTTTGAAAAGTTTGCAGCTAGCTAACCAGTCAAATAGTCAGCTAAACGGTCATGTCTCCTGCACATCGCTCATGCATCTTTCCTGGATGGCACAGTGTGCAGGGTAACGGCGCCATTAGCTTATTTAAGTTTCCTACGGACGACAACGTAAGGAAATGGTGGATCGATTTTGTCAAGAGGAGCTGCTGTGGAGAGTTAAAAATCACCACCATCACCCGTCTCCGCAGTGTCCACTTTACCCCCGATAGTTACAGCAACTGTCACCAGGTAAAGTCTGGATATCTGAAGAGTCTGTTGATGCTGGTCAGTGGGGCCGAACCGATCTTCTCCGTCCCCGGCTTGCATCCTCCCATCCCGCCGACAGCGCATGCTCTCATTTCCGCCGCCAGCATTATGTGCCAGCCTGCGACCGTCCCGCCGGCAACAGGTGCTCTCATCCGTCATTACGTGCCCGCCAGAGAGTGTAAGTAGAGTTTAGATTCTCTGCCTGAGCCTGACCCTGACCCGACCGGGACCGCGGGCTGGGTCAGGCCTATATTTCCCGTCAATATCCTCGGGCCGGGTAGTGCCGGCCCTTGATCAAGCATTTGTGTGTGTGTGTGTTTTTTTTTTGAATAACTCAAAATAATGATTGTATTTCCAGCTACAAAAGGCGCATCTCTCTCCTCCCTCCATGTTGTTTGTGCCGCTGCGTGGTTTTACAAGTGAGTGAGTTGTCCTCGTGCTGAAAACGTGACTTCTCGCGCACGTGACGTCACTCCCCGAGACGCAAGAAGAAAGCAAAAATATACATTTTTAGTAGGGAAAATGACAAAAATAACAGTAACGCACAGTGATTTGAATAAATAACTTTAATCTGATTAGTGGTTTGGAAATATTACCGCGTTAGATTACTCCTCACTGAAAAAAGTGGTCAGATTAGAGTAACGCGTTACCGGCATCATTGCAGGGGCTCGGGTCGGGTCGGGCTTGATTTTTTTTGGGCCAGATCTAAGCTCTAAGTGTAAGTAAGGGTTCCCGCGGGGTCTTAAAGTCTTAAAAGCATTGAATTTATGAATTTGGAAAAAATACCTTAAAAAGACTTGAACAAGTCTTGAATTTTGATATCTGGGTCTTAAATTGTGTGCTGTATGTGACTTCTCCGTATCGCATTTCTTGTCAAAAGTTTCTTTTGTCAACCACTATTATTTTGATCAAATAACGTAAATAAAGAGCGGCGGAACCATAGACTGTATGGGCAGAACCAATAATTACGAACGCAGCCCCAGAGAAATTGCTCAGAGCACGTCACTGAAGAACTCCTACCATCACCGCCTTGTTTCCTCCAGCTAACCTTTGCCAACTAGTTGCTGTTGTTGTTATGAGACGTCGCTGGGTTCAGCGGTCGGAGGCAAGAGATCGAGGGGTGGGGCGATGGTGTCAACGTTTCGGAAAGTATGCGGATTCGCCGTCCACATGAAAACGGGAGGGCTGCGTTTTCGGATTTTTCCACCCTGAGACCCGGTTTAAAAAAAGTGCATTTTCAGGATCCGTGTGGACGGTCGGCCAAAACAGTGCAATACATAGCGTTTTCGTCTGAAAGCAGAGGTGTTGTGGACTCCATCACACCATCGCCAAACACCAATCCTACAATGGAAACGAGGGTAATAGCTGATGGGGCGCGAGGTGACACCCCCTCATCCCTTACATACCCACAGATTTCTTTATTTCTTTATTTATTTTATTTAACCAGTAAATCACATTAAGACATCTCTTTTGAGTACTGTGGACGTCTTTTGTTTGTTGAATGAATGAACACTCTAAAAATAAAGGATTTCATTCTTCTTTGCCGGTAGGGCCTTGAAATAGGCAGAGAAATAGGTATTAATTTTTTATATGAATGGTCTTAAAAAGGTCTTAAAAAGTCTTAAATTTAACTTGAAGAAACCTGTAGGAACCCTGGTAAGTGTGTGCTTATGTATGTTATAAATATTGTACATTTGGGCAATTAAATGCATTTTGCTGAAGGTGCAAATCCTGAAAGTGATTTTACATCATGCATCCTGTCATGCCCATGTAATGTTGGCAATTGTTATTGCATTTAATCATGACATGATTTGGCCTCATTCCCTGAGCGGAGTCCATCTGACAGCACAATGATAATGCAGGTAATATTTTATTGCACCAATATAGCTATGACAAGGAATTATATGTAGACTGGGGTTTTACGTTTGTGTGTAATGTAAAACATGGACTGTGAGGAACGAGGCTGAGCACTATCAGTGCCTGACTCAGAGTCAGTTTCTGGCTCTGATGGTCCAAACAGGTCGGGTGGGTCCGTCAGATGATGCTGCTAGCTTCCATTGTTACTGTAGGTTACGTCCTTGTACAGTACATGGAGGAGGCTCCCCTCCCTGCGTGGGCGTGGTTCCAGCACCTCTATATGACACGCACCCAGTGTTTCACAGCAGAGAGAAGTGCTTGTTTTTCCATGATTTTGAGACCTAATTTTATATACTTGGCAATTTTTTTAATCTTTCAAATTTGGCTCAGTGGTCAATGACACATGTCTCTGTGGTGTGACATACTCATAACACAAATTTATTTCTGCTTTAAACGGACTTTAACTATATAAAAGACCCCAACACAGTGTAGATAACCTGGATTTTGTTTGTTGTGCTTAAAGCATTTTAAAGAATCAACTCAATAGCAATGTGCCTTTTTAAAGTTTACTCTTACTCTCAAGATCTTACTCTTTATACACACACACACACACACACACACACACACACACATATATATAAAATTCTTTTTTTTTTCTTTTTTTTCTAGCCTAACCTGGACAAATTTTCACTGAAGACATAGTTCTGATCACAGGGGTAGTCAGTTAAAATTCAAAGAGGTCCAGTTAGTGAAGATTTCCTCAAGTGAAGGTCCAGAAAACCATAATGTCTACCTTGCATTATAATTCAGTGTCATTTTTAATGTCAACTTTCACATTGAACTTGAGCTGTTATAAATAATTACTAATTATTAATAATTAATGAATGTTGAAGTGAAATACATAATCGAGTGGTTTTGAAAAATGTCCCTTAAATAAAGTTCTTGATTTATTTATTCATTTTTTTAACTTTTTTTAAAACTTTTTTTTCACACCCTCACTCTCTCAACCAACTTTATAATACACAATGTTAACATAACAACTGAACAGTCGTTCTTTCCCTCTTCTATCCCTCTCCTTTCTCTGCTTTGGTAAGAGAAGTGGGAAGCAGCTTGTCCTGCTTCGATTTTAAATATAGGCTGGAATGGTGTCAGAGCCATCTTCACACACATGAAGGTGGTCAGTGGTAAGCTTGGAGTTACAATTTGTTTTCAAAATGTTCGTAGTAAAGAAAGCTGCTTCTATTTCCTCTGCCCCGAATTTGAGGGGGTTTGTTTGCTGAAGAAAGACTTTGCTGCGTCGTCTCATAGTGGATCATAGTGGATAATATACGCCACAGTCACAGAACATATGAGACACACTGATTTTGAATTGCTGTGTTAGAATGAACATCTTAGAGTCTTTATATACTTGATTAAAAGCTGTTTTTATTGTCCCCTTTTTTCTTTTTAGAGCACGCCTTGTAAAATACCTCTTCTCTGGCTTACTCAGTTTTCCGGCAATTGTCTCTCATCTGTCTGTATCTCACTCACTGACTCGAGTAGCCAAAGCTACACCACCATGGTGCAAGAGATGGCGCAGTGGCAGTCCTAGCTTGCATGACTCTCTAGGCGAACCTCACCTTTAGCTGCAGGAGCTCATGCGCCCCATCCGCAAATCCCACCCTGGGTGTCCGCCCATATGAGGAACCACCCCTGCATGGCCGTCACCTCGGCAGACACAACTATTTTTAAAAGGTGAAAATCTGAAAAATCTGGCCATCGTGTAACCTGCAGTTATGTGAAAGGAGAAATGTTTTTTATGAGCTAGCTATTATAGTAAAATGTCACTTGCACGACTGTCTCTCAACAACATTGCTGTTGAAGCTTAACACTGACATGCCCTTCATCGTCCAGTTGCAGTTTAGTTAAGTTTACGCAAGAAAATGACTTGGTATGTTTGGGGAAAAAAAAAAAAAAATGGTTAGGGTTTAAATCACTATGTTATTTCTGTAACATGCAGGCACCAGTTAAAAAAAAGCAGACTCATAACAACTGTTTGAAGACAACAAATTGACACCATCAGTCATTGTAATAAATGCTCAATAGCAGTGTCTTGATCAAAACATTGTTATAGATTCAGCGAAGGTGTTAAGGCTTGAAGAAAGACATGTGAAACAAAAACTGTTCCCATAGCCAGATATTAGTGTGTAAGTGTGATTTTCTTTCCTTTGTTGGAGGGTAAAGAATTCGCAGCTATCTCATTTTCATCTTGGCACATTGCAATTCCTTGTGACATACTACAACCACCAACAGCTCTACCTGCATTGGCTGTGGATAGACATGTGTTTCTTGGCTTATGCCATACTGTGTGTCTTTTTATATGTGCTAGTGGATACGCTTTTCAAACAATGTAAGGACCAACTCATAGTCATTATTACGTTACAGCACCACTACTTGAAACATCAAAGTACCTCCAACTAGGAAGGTGTCACCGATGACAGCAGTAGTGATAGCATCAGCATCTTGTTTAATGGCAATGTGGCATTATGGGGAGTGAAATTTAAATTATCTGGACATGAGGTCACATTGCCTGGCTATTTATTCAGGGTAATAAGAAAATGTACACCAGTAAACAAAAACACAAATAATGTTCGAAGTCCAGGGAGCAGCGATTAGCGCCACCCAGTGATCATGATCAACAACATTCGTAAATGAGAAATATGACAGGCCCTCTCTTCAAACAGTGTTTGTTTTGTCTGTTCTGGGCTACTGTAGAAGACATGGTGGTGCAACATGATGGATTCCATAGATGAGGACCTGCTTCCTCTGTAGATATAAAGTGGATTTCTTTTAACGTAAGAAGATACAATGTTTGGTCGTTTCAGGTGATGATACACTCAATTAACTAACACAGTTCTGAATATGTCATTCCATTTCTGCCACTGGATTCCCCTAAATACCACACACAGTACCGTTAAGGTAGATCACAAAGCGTTTGGTAGGGGTCACATGCTTGATTTTTCCTTTGATAAACCGAAGAGCATATTCTCCACCTCGGTGGTAAATGGACAAAACATTTTTCAAGGAAATAGTTTCTGTTATAATGTGTGAAACACCAAATGATTTAATCTACAAATGTAGTATAACAGAACCTGACAGAGATACAACACTGTGCAGAGAACTGTTTTCTGCTGATCTTTATTTTCTTATTATTATTTTCCACTTGATCAAGTGGTTATGTCAGACTTCTGAAGTTTTTGCAAGAGACTCTTAACATGGAAGTAAACTTGGCCAGCAGAGGTCATGGTCAGGCAGTGGCAGTGAGCTCACCTTTGGTCAGCCTTCATTTGGACATTAAAGTCACAGTTTTTGATCAAGCTTCATTGATTGCTTTAGATTCAGACCATGTTTCTTTGTCCAGAGAATGTGTTTTTTCAAGGCTGAGTTTTCTGTGGCACTATTAACCTAGGGTTTTGGAGAAACTTTCTCTATAAAAAGGGATTTTTTAAGGTAGCCCATTTTGAAAAATACTCCATACAACCTTTGCCACAGCCTCTTTGTCTTCAGTTGGGGATGACATATGAGGTTTCAACAGGGATGAAGCCATGTTCAAGGACAGTCTAAGTGCAATTTCAAGGTGAAATGTGGTAATAAACAGAAAAAAGAAAACGCTCACACATTGCATTGCTCTCACCTTTCGTCTGGCACTTTTTCTCTTCACAATCTGGAAAAAACTGCCTTCCAGATGAGAGTGGGGTCAGAAAAAGCAGATAATCTTTAACACAGCCGTCATTGATGATTTAAATAAAAAAAAGTTACCCTTTGTTAATTATACCCAATGTAGTTTGCATTTGCTGTAATTATGTAAGCACAATCTTGTTCACTGCATAACCACTATTTTGTTGATTATTCTAGATTTTGCAAAAAAGTTTTTCAAAAATATATGTAAGGGTTAGAAAAAAGGATAGGTTAAAGCTGAAATAAGATAAATGAATTAGATGCAAAGTATTAGCATTTTGCTCAGAGCTATAAGTAAGGGATTACCCCTAAAAGTCTTTAAAACATTCAACAAACAACCATCAAGAAAGCCCTGACTGAGAGAGAATTGACAACTGATTTTTTTAAATGTCCTAATCCTGTAGCTATTCTCTGATTATTAAAGGTGCCTGATGTGTTTCGCTCAGTGGATAAACAGTACACTGTAACCAGATTTAGTTATAATCACTCTTTTGAGAAAAGAAAAAATAGTTTTTTGCACTCATCACATGAATCACAGTTGCAGGTATCTTTAATTCAGTTTAGACAGTGTACAATCCAAACAAAAAAAAGGCTATTGATATATAAAATACTTTCTATTGCAATTAAGCATAATGCAAGTTAGAAATGATGATGTTCGGACCTTTGCTTGAGGACATTTCATCAAGATGGACCTCTCTGGAGTTTAAAGTATGTTTATCGTCTTTTTTTTCTGTGATTCAAGTTGTTCTGTCACTTTCATCTTGGATTTGTAATATTCTCTAGCAAAGGATGGGGTATCAACCCTGTTTAAAATGCCCAAGTACGGCCTATTATCCGTACTTATTCAAAGCTATTTTAATTGTAGTTCAGAAGTATTTATGTGAAGAAAAAAGGATTTGCCTTGGATTAGATTAATCCACTTTTTAGATGTTGGCCAACTCAACCCCTCACCCTCTTGGAGAATGGAAATGTTTATCTGGCTATGCAGAGCTAGCCATACATACCCTTCATGGCGGCTGTGGCTCAGTGGGTAGAGCAGGTTGTAGTTCGAATCCCGGCTCCCCCTAGTTGCATGTCGAAGTGTCCTTGAGCAAGATCCTGTACCCCAAATTCCTCCTGATGAGCAGTTGGTGCCTTGCATGGCAGCCTCCGTCATCAGTGTTGAATGTGTGTGTGAATGTGGCATGTATTGTACAGCGCTTTGAGCTGTCATTAGACTGGAAAAGCGCTATAAAAATGCAGACCGTTCATCTTCCTTTAACACACTCCAGGGGTCCGTTTCACAAAGCAGGTTCAACAAACTCTGAGTCTAACCCTGAACTCTGAGTTGATCTACTCTGAGATAGGAAACTCTGAATTTTCGGTTCCAGAACAACAGATGTGAGTTAGTTTGATCAACTCGGAGTAGTTTCACCTGGAGTTAAGCGCGTGCACCACAAGTATAAAAAGACAGCATCAATGGAGCCCCGATTCGACGAGTCACCATGGCAACAGGGAAGAGGAGGGCTACGTTTTTCACCCCACTGGAATTAGAAATATTAATGCGCTCATACGGTGAGTTTGAGCACATTTTTAGAAGGAAGTGTAACACCGCTGCAGCAGCAAAGAGAGGGAGACGGCGTGGGAGAACATTGGTGCTCGGGTCAGTGCGTAAGTTTAAATGTAGTCCTTTGCAATCACAATAATATTACAGGGGGAAACTTGAGTGGTAGCCTATTAATTTATTTAATTTAGGTGCAATCCGGCGGGGGAGAAGCGCACTTGGCTGCAGCTTAAGATGAAACATAAAAACATCGTTCAAACAGGTAAGACCTTACCTACAAGTAAATATTAAGTGGCTGTTTGACTGTACAGTTGTTTTATCCCCAACATAATGCTGTTTTCACGCACATAAATGTCCTCTCATCTATATCATGTTCTGTTAAATAATTAAGCCTATTTAAACTAACACAGACTTCAACTCAGCCAACAGAAAGAAAGCAGATGCCCGTAAAACGGGTGGTGGCCCAGCACCACCACCTCTAACGGAGGCAGAGGAGCTGAACATGATAAAGATGGGTAGTAGCCGTTTCAGGGCGAGGCACACTTTTCTGACCGCTCTGCCAACAGTTGCCTTGCTCAAGTGCTCTGCAGTTCCGACGTTGTATAAAAAACTCCCATTTACAAAAAAGCGCAGAGCAACACACAATATCTGCTGGGGTGTGAGAGCATGACTTCGGTTGGTAATGTTGGAAATGTAAGGACGGATCAGGTTGTGTATGTAAATGATGGAGTGTGACGTGAAACGGTACCGCTCAAAAAGATAATTGTCTGGAAATGCAAGAACATCTATGCGCGGTCTGATCATCATCTCCCGACAAATACTTAATTCTCTGTGCAGTAATGCTGCACCTTCATCCACGGGATCATTATCAAAAGGACATGCCATGGTAGTGAAAATAGTCGCCACCTAATATAACTTCTAATGTAGGCCTACTAGCTGATTTTTGCAATGATTTTCTCAAAAAACAGAACTATTCTATGCCAAAACTCGCCTGCTGACTGAATGAATGAGGAAATCAAATACCGTGAGTGGCTGAAAGAGGGCGGAGACAGAGAGAAACTCGAGGTTTGTTGAGAAAAACCTGGTCCCGACCAGGTTAGGTTCATAGAGTATGTTACCATGGTAACTGACAGAGAGCTTAAGTTACCTCTCTCTGTGAAACAGGCTAGAGTTATCCCTCTTTCTCTGGTTTGAGTTACCTCCCTTTGTGAAACGGAAAACTCAGAGTTTTCCTCATTTCAGGGTTAACAGACTCAGAGTTTTCACTAAACCTGCTTTGTGAAACTGACCCCAGGTGAAGCTCAATGTTATTTTTTTTTATAACACCAGGTACGCACAGCTGATCTGGTTAGAATTTCCCCTTAAACAGAGTGTAGGATTCATTCTGCCCTCTGCGAAACAAGAAAGTACCTTTCAGGGATAGTTGTTGTTACTTAAGCATTCTTTATGTATTTAATCAATTAAATAGTTACTGGCCATACAACACCCTAATAGCATGGTATTGTTGGACCCACAGCTATTGACTATTAACCATAACAATTGTACTATATTTGCAATATTTAATAATGACATTCAATTCTATACCATAAATATGAATAATAACCATACTGATTTATTTTGCCGAATAAATCATCAAAAGTAATCATTATAATTATCCTATTCCCTGAGCGGGTGTCCAAATACCACTTGGAACGTGCAAACATACTGTATGACAAATAGTCACCTAACTCACAGGTTACCATTAACCCTTATTGTGAAGAACTCACGTCGAAGGGGGAATGTTTGAGTTCAATCATATAGCAATACTTTAAAATGTGAATGTGTCTTAAAACAAAGGGGCATATGGTAGGATACAGAAAAGGTAAAACACAAGTAATGCAACAAAATGCATGTCATGGAAATCATAATGCTTTTAACTTAAATGAATTCCGTTTGTGATTGAAAACATTTGGATAAAGTTAGCTTATCGTTTGGTGTGCAGTCTGATGCTGATGGGATGTCTCCAGGCAGGGATAGATCGCTGTCCAAAGGAATATAAGACTGCACACTCCACAGGAAAACATCTCTTATTGTGGCTCCCGTGCGCTTGTTCATTTCAGTAATGTGGATTTTTTCGTGATACTAACAGCTGTTCTTTTTTTTTTTTTGCATACATTTTCAAATCAAACCAATTCTTTTTTTTTTTTAATTAATTTTCTTTTTTTTATTTCTCTGCATTTATAGGTCAGGTGACTTCTTACCATTCTGTGCACTTCTCTGGTGCAGTCCCCCCACTGCTCACACTTGAAAGTAAAGTTTTTGTGTTTTTTCTTAACAAAACTTATTTCAGTAAAGTCTCAATTTCAGCAGAGGTTTATTTTATTTTTGCTTTCCTTTCCTGGTCTTTTTTAAAATTATTTTTCTTTAATTATTTTTCGATTTTGTTTATGTTCCTGACCTGTGACGGTCGATATGTAGTTTGCACACAGCACTCAAGTCTGCTGTACTTATATGGGTTGACTGGGGCTTTTCCCTGTGCCAGTTATTAGTGATATAACAGAGAGAAGAGCTATGTTTCAAGTCTAGTCAGTCAATAGTGCAGCATTTGAATGTCTTAATAGCTCTTAAATCATGATCAATGGCAATTGAGCATCAGATTTTGAGCCAACATTGTCAGTTTGCACCGAGGGCTTTGTGTGCAGTTTGTCATAATTTGTCATTTTTAATACAAGAAAAAAGATCTCCTCACTGATGGACTGAGCAGGTTTATTTCCGGATGTGTGCAGACTTGCATATCGGTGCTCCTTTGAAACTGGTTTTAATATCCAGCATTCCCTGTAGTGCTCTGCTTCTTTTAGTGCTTTGTTTGAACAGTGTGGTGTAGAAATCCACTATGGCCTGCTCTCAGCTCGAAAGGAGAGGAAAGCGGGAGAGCGAGCGCAAGAAACAAACAGAGATAGAATAAAGGAGAGACAGAGATATTAGGAGTGTGTTTGTTTAAAGATATGTCGACACACACTGTGATGAGCTAAGTAAAGGCCACAGTGTGAGGCAGCCAAATATTTAGTGGTGGATATAATCTTGAATAGCTGAAATGTTGGACAAGGTTTGAAAGAGCTGGCATTGATGATTTGAAGTAATGTGATGGCCTTGTGATTCAAGTAAGATCTATCAATCCATCCATCCATCCATCCATCCATCTTTATCTGTGTGTGTGTGTGTGTGTGTTGTAGATTGCATTTCACAAAGGTTATAATGTTTCTCATAACTCAACAACATACAAAACTAAGTGATTGTTTAATGGGGTCTGGGTATGTTGCTGTTACTAGTTCAATGCTTGGTTAAGACAGTTCATAAACATCTGCGGAAACACGATACATTGTTCCCAAGATCGCGGCCTATGTATTGAGAGAGAAATGCTTGCAGTCATTCAGTCAGAAATGGTTGTTCAGACGTTCCACTTTCAGAGAGCTAGGAGGAATAGAATAATCATAAATACACTTAAAAAGAAAGAGTAAACTGAGAACGCAAACTTGGAATGAAAAATGACAAGTCAGTGAAGTGAGATGTCTGCACAGAGCCCAAAGGATACTGAAAGAAAACACCCACCCCAGACACAGTCTGTTCACCCTGCTGCCATCTGACAACAGATACAGATGCTGCCATACCACCAGACTACAGAGCCACTTCATTCCTCAGGCTGTGAGGCTCCACAATTCATCATCAACACCTATCTAGAAGCACTGGTTAAAATGAAATAAATCATTAAATGCATATTAATATTTGTTAGACTAAATAAATGTTAATAATAGCAAATACGTTTGTTAGACTGAAAAATGGTTTATTACTAACAAAATTAAGTTTAGCTAACTTACCTGTTATGCCATTGTTAAGCCTTTTATAGGCTATTTTGTTGCTTTAATTATATTATTATGTACGTATTACACTTTTATTAGCAGTTCACTATGAACTTATTAACAGTTTACTATGCCTGACTTAAAGTGATAACAATGCCTTTTTAGGGTTGGTACTGTAATTAGTTGGATGAACAAATCCTGTATTATGCTTTCCTAAATGTTCTTTAACAGTCAGTGGCAAGATAAGGTTCAGTACTAAAATCTTTTAAACATTTTCCAGACCAATTATAACAGAGGTTTCAAATGACACTGATTAATGTATATATATATATATATATATATATATATATATATATATATATGTATATATATATATATATATATATATATATATATATATATATATATATATATATATATATATATATATATATATATATATATATATATATATATATATATATATATATTAAATGTTCTAAGAGTCAACACCTCAACTACAACAGTTAAAACAGTGGCAAACGTTATTTTTGTGATCACGATTAGAACAATTTCATAAATTATAAAAACGCTGACAGCCAATAAGATTACATATGAATTCACAGGTGCATCAGTCAGCTTGATGGGGACATTTTACTACAAAATGATGTTGGTGAAGTGCCTATAGATATATAGGCATATATATATAAAGCAGTTGTGGCCTACCTCTTTTATGTCAGCTAACTGATGACAATTGATAACCGGGATCTGCCTGTTTAAAGGCATGTTTTGCTCATAGAGGAATGCTGGGTCTCCTTACATTAATGATATGGTCTACGCTCCAGTTAAGAGTCAAAAGTGTCATGTATGGTGTACATTTTAGGACATCCTCAGGATCAGGCTTCAGCGTCAGACCTCAGATGAAAAGGTATAAGGTCTCAGGAAAAGCTCTGTCACACTCGCACCAAACAGCCACATGAAAAATAGTCATTGGACCAAAAGGCCTAAGAAAAAAAACTTGTCACACTGAACTACCTCAGGATGAAAATTGTCACACTGAAAGCATTAGTAACTAAGTTGTTACACTGAATGGTATCAGGAAAAAAATGTTCACACAAAAAGGTATCAGAAACTAAGTTGTCACACTGAAAGGTATCAGGATAAAAATGATCACATTGAACGGCATCAGGAAAACAAATTTCACATTGAACAGCATCAGTAACTAAGTTGTCACACTGTAATGGGGCGTTCAGACCAAACGCGACAGACGTGAACACAATCGCTTCAGACGCTTCATTCGCGCCGCGCCAGAAGCTCCATTCACGCCGTGTGATCATTTTGGACTATTCGCTTCATTCCCGTCATTCGCTTCATTCGCGTCATTCGCACTTGCCCGCTTGCCCGCTCATTTTTGAACCGGTGTTTTTCAACCCACTGTATTTCCACGTCTATTATGGCTGATATCACCACCGTTGCTGCACTGTACCTGCTGTCCCAGAAACGCCGGAAAACCACCCGCCGTCGTGTCTGGATTCATGAAGTCCTCCGGAGACACACGGAGCTGGGGGAATTTCACTGTCTCCTCCAGGAGCTCCGTCTGGATGACGACCGGTTCCAGCGGTACCTCAGGCTGACCGGAGCCCAGTTCGAGGACCTGTTAGCTCGGGTTGGTGCCAGGATCTCCCGCCTGGACACCAACTACAGGCACTCCATCTCAGCTGCGGAGCGCCTTGTCCATCTGTCTGAGGTGAGTTGCGGTGTCGTACAGCACCGGGTGCCCACACACAGCTACAACTAGCTTCTCCTCCATCGTTGCTCTGAGCAACCGTAAACAACCGTACGTGATGGAAGTGACGTCGTCGGCTTGAACTCGTCGCTGATTGGATGTCGCGGCACGATGCCGCTTGAAAAGTTGGATATTTTCAACTTTATTCGCGCCGCGCCAGACGCTTCATTCGCGCCGCGCCAGACGCTCCAGACGCTTCAGACGCTTCATTCGCGCTGCGCCAGACGCTCCATTCGCGCCGGCGTCGCCTGAATCGCGTGTCATCGCACCATTTACATTGATTTTCAATGTAGAGTTGCCGCTCCATTTGCGTCTATCGCGTTCGGTCTGAACGCCCCTTAAGATATCGGGGAAAAAATTATCACATTGAACGGCATCAGGAAAAAAATTATCACACTGAAAGGTATCAGGAAAAAAAATTATCACATTTAACGGCATCAGGAAAAAAATTATCACACTGAAAGGTATCAGGAAAAAAAATTATCACATTTAACGGCATCAGGAAAAAAAATATTAACATTGAATGTCATCACACTGAAAGGTATCAGGACAAAAGTTTTCACACTGAACGTCATCATACTGAAAGGTATCAGGACAAAAGTTGTCACATTGAACGTCATCATACTGAAAGGTATCAGGGCAAAAGTTGTCACACTGAACGGCATTACACTGAAAGGTATCAGAACAAAAGTTGTCACTCTGAACGTCATCACACTGAAAGGTATCAGGACAAAAGTTGTCACACTGAATGGTATCGGGAAAATCAGTTTCCTACAGAGGTTGCATGAGTACGGTGGCCGACAAGGGCAAACGCGCAGTAACGGCCAAACGTTGCTAATACATAAACGATGCAGAACCAAAGACACGCAAAACACATGCAACAACAAAATGCTGCAAACAAAGAAACGATGCAGAACCAAAACGACACAAACCTCAATATAATATATCCGCTTTAAACAGATTATTATTATTTATTTTTTTGCATAAGCAAAATGCTTCTTGTTAACACTAGAAGGGCCTGAACTCCAACTCTACTAGAACGGCCATAAGCGGTCATTGTGACCGCTAGATATTAAACTCTATAATCTCTCATGTAAATACCCAACTAAGTGACGAATGCATTCATTGTGTCATGATATTTTTTTTTTAAAACGAAATAACACCAATATGTACATTTTAACACGTTTAATTATACATTTATCAATATTCATATCATGCACATAGTAAACCGTAATTATTGCATATATTTACACAAGATTTTAATAGAGAAAACACAGAACAAGAAAATTAACAATTAAAAATAACTTATTTGATTATGAAACATTTTATTTTAACACTTAAAATAATAATAATAACAATAATACTAGAAAAAGCTTGAAAGGAGCTGATCTAAAACAAAAAAGAGCCGTTTTGATCACTGGTCACAGTCTGCAGACTACCTCCGCTCTCCTCACAGTCACCACACACGGGCTTGTGGCATTTCAAGTGTCTTGATTCCGTTTGCAGCTCTTTCAGACCGGCACTGCCTCCGTCTTCATGTCTGCTGCTGCGGTGGTTGCTTCCGCTGCTGCCCACCTTGTGCCGACTGCCGCAGCCGCTTTCCCCTCCATGTATTCTGCCCTCAGCTCCTCTGCCAGCTGCTGCAGGACTTTCCTCCGGGCTCTCCTGCTGCTGGTGCTCCTTGAATAAGATGCGGGCATTGATCCCAGCCAGGTCGAGGAGGATGTTATAGAAGACCGCCACTGGCCATCTTCCATAACGCCTTTGACGGAGTACGCCCTCGCCATCTGGTCCGGGACGTCCACGCAGTATTGGTGTTGTTATAGTACATCACAGACTCTGGTTTTGCCTTCGCCCCACTAAAGGTGCCCACACCTGTGTACAGTCTTCCTCGGATTTCCCTGGTACACAGTCAGAGTTGCATCTCTTCAGCACCGAACAGCTCCGCTCGCTGTTTCACGGAGGGGGAACTCCCGTTTATGTTTGCGCATGCCAACCAGGCTATACAACTAGATTAATGAACTTGCAAGTAAATTCGCAAAGAAGCACAATAAATGTTGAGTCTAGTTTTTAATGAGACCCTGCAAAATGATGCGCGGTCAATACGACCACTTATTGCCAAAATAGGTCAAATATATATTTTCTTTGTCTTTTGTGTAATTTATATACACATATATATATATATATATATATATATATATATATATATATATATATATGTGTATATATATGTGTGTATATATATATATATATATACATATATATATATATGTGTATATATGTGTACACATCCATCCCTCGCACTTTTGAAAAGCTTGCTACACCTCTCTATTGTATGTGTTTTGGGGTTTGTGTCGTTTTGGTTCTGCATCGTTTCTTTGCTTGCAGCATTTTGTTGTTTGGAGCATTTTGTTGTTGCATGTGTTTTGCGTGTCTTTGGTTCTGCATCGTTTATGTATTTGCAACGTTTGCCGTTACTGCACATTTGCCCTTGTCGGCCACCGTACTTATGTGACCTCTGTAGGAAACTGATTTTCCCGATACCATTCAGTGTGACAACATTTGTCCTGATACCTTTCAGTATGATGAAATTCAATGTGACAACTTTTGTCCTGATACCTTTCAGTGTGATGCCGTTCAATGTGATAATTTTTTTCCTGATACCTTTCAGTGTGACAACTTAGTTTTTGATACCTTTCAGTGTGATCATTTTTATCCTGATACCTTTCAGTGTGACAACTTAGTTTCTGATACCTTTCAGTGTGATCATTTTTTTCCTAATGCCGTTCAATGTGATAATTTTTTTCCTGATACCATTCAGTGTAACAGCTTAGTTACTGATGCATTCAGTGTGACAATTTTTATCCTGAGGCAGTTCAGTGTGACAATTTTTTTTTATTAGGCCTTTTGGTCCGATGACTATTTTTTATGTGTTGTAAAGTTGAGATGTGGCTGTTTGGTGCGAGTGTGACAGAGCTTTTCCTGAGACCTTAGACCTTTTCATCTGAGGTCTGACGCTGAAGCCTGATCCTGAGGATGTCCTAAAATGTACACCTAAGTCATGAGATAACATTTATTGTGAATTGGCACTGTAAATAAAATTGACCTGACATGAAATTTTGAAAACATATTTTAGATGTTCTACCCTAGTAACTCTGTTGTATTTACACAATGTGTTTAATACTTAAATTAAGCATGTTATACTTAAAACTTATAAAAAGACAAAAAAAAAAGAAAAAAAAAAAACATAATTTCACCTGAGACATACTGACAAACAGTCTTTGTTGCTCATGGGCTCTCTTAAAATATCATTCATTAATATGAATGGTCACATCGTTGTCACTGGAGTTATCATTATAGTCGTTCTCCTTTGTGGACAGCTCTTTACAATGGTTTAAAAAGGAATTCACGCTGGTTTTGCCAAATTAGTTATTTTGTTGAATCTTTCCTGAAAACATGTGATTTGATATGGTAAAACATAATTAAATAATAATTAAAATCAGTTGACAAATGTAAACATATTGGAAGCCTTCGTTTTATTGGATAACACTATGTGCTACTGCCAGTGGAAGGCTGTATAGCTACTAAGGCACTCAGACAATACTTCACACAAATTTGCAAATCACTGCAGGCCTTTGCAAATCTCTGCCATGAAAAAAACAGCCGATGCAGAGGCACTTCAGAGATGTAACTAATGATGGGTCTCTGTTTCCAGCTCTTGGAGCAAAATCCTCATTGATATTCATATCCTGGAGACTTACCCTTACTCTTCCCCTGACCTTGCCATAACCCTTACCACTGACCTAAAATTCAACTGTTTCCCAAAAAGAGACACAGCTTTCATCCCCTGGTGCACTAGCTGTCCCAAGTTAACTGGTCTGGAGTCTGTAATATATCCCCAAAAGTAACCTAGTAAATCACAAGCACTGATAATCAGTATATACACGTTCTCAGTAGGGCACATGTTGACTGCATTTTGCTGTCAAGATGAAGAAATAAAGACAGATATTCCAAATCCACATAATAAAACACATGAGACAACGTTTAGACAAATCTAGAGAGACGGAAAGGTTGTAGATGATTTGCAGTATAGGACTGAAATCGACTGACAACTTAGATGAAGATGATAGATACATTTTAAATGATCTATGTGTCAACTCAGCAAGTTGTTGTCACAGCACAGCTGGGCTTCAATAATATTTCATTGTGTTTCTTCTTTTGGAAATCTATAATCCATACCTCTCACCATTTTTTCTGTACTCCCCCCATCATCTGATATCATATCATACCTTTTGCTGTTCCTGTCTTCTTCTCCTCTCTCCATCATTTCAAAGCTCTATATTCCATACTTTTCACTGTTCATGTGATAAAGGAGTTTTGCTGACTTCACACTTCCGTCTGAGCGAATCACTCAGAGCAAATCTCTATCCTCAATAATAGATTGAAACTGCTTACCAAAATGGCAAAGGGGCTCCATTACTGTGAATGCAATGAGAAACTGAAGAGCAGCTTTCTATGTGAAATTACACAGATTTTTTATTTTTTTTTAATCCAATTTTAAGTAGTTTATATTGAATTACGTCCAACTCTCAAATGCTGACCAGGATAGCATCCACAAAGGTCTTGTCAACACCCCAAATCTGAAATTTACTGTCGTAGAGGAAGAAAGACACCAGAAAATGTAATTAGTTAGATTTGTTTTTCTTCAAATAATGACTCAATGATCAATGATGATCAAGTGGGGCGTAGTTAGCATTTGCTTAAATCAGGGGAAGGTTCAGTTGGCATTAACAAAAATTAGTTAGTGACTGGATCGGGTTGTTACCAACCAACAGATAATTGACAGCTGGCTATATTGAAGTATGTCTCACTGAATTGCACTCTGTTCCACTTGGAAAGACCTGGAGATGTTGATGTTGCATTTAACTTGACTTTGGCAAAGGCCAAGTTGTTGCAAAGATCATGCCTTATTTTGAATGTACAATTATCCTTACTCTATCTTAATCTTTATCTTTAATCTCTGTATATAATGGGTCAACATCTTCATGGTTTGAATCATCTAATAAGTCAGGAATTTCCATTTATTTTTGCTCTCTACGAATGCTTCTAATCTAATCAAAAACCCTTGTTCCACGTCACCTTTAAGAAACCAGACAATTAGGTCCAAAAGTCTGAGAACACATTGACAATTTATAATAATGTAATGTAAGTCTGTAAATCATGATGATAAACATCAAGGATTCAGAAGTGAATGAAAGTGTTATGCAATTACTAAAACAATTACAGAAACTGGATCAGTTGTATCGAAGCACAATCAGGCAGAACCATCAGAAGAGCAATACATCAAGCTAAGTTCTCTAGAGAGAGAAAAGCAACTTCATCACAGATACAGACGTGTCCTCTTGTGTACTGCCTGCATCCTTCCTAGCTTTCTGCCAAAACCAAATTCAAAATGATTCTAGAAGTCATAAACTGACAGAAAACAGGGGGTGTTGAGCTTGAATGCTGTGTTTTCTCACATGTCTTCACTCTCTGATGTATCATGGAAAATCTCCACTCTCACCTGCTGATGCACCTGTGTGTTGCCATGGTTACCAGATATTTGACAAATACTGTATATATGCTGCTTACACAGATTGCTTAACATTAACCCATCAGATGGATTGAGTATACTGAAATTGCATCTCTACTCCTCTGTGACATCACTTTAGTCTCTTTGGTATGCATAGTCAATGTCCCTGTAACATGATGCTCTAATATTACCCTTTGTCCTTTTTGCCAACTGGGGGAATCATTAAAAGTGTAAACATTATCTTTCATTAAGCGTTGTATAACTGGTTGTGCAGCACATATAAGTCTGACATGTACAGTCGTTTTGGCTCTTAGCTGCTCCACTCCAAGAACACCAAAATCATCAGTGTGCACATGCTAACAGGCTGGACACACTGGATGCTTGTGCGTCACTGCTGTGTGGTGTTACCTCTCGCTTTTCATTTCGGTGTACCTGTGAATAGGTTACATTGTACTAATACTGGATGCCTGAGAAAGGTTTGTCAAGTGTGTCAAGCATGGCTGCTGCTTTGCATCACCAACAGATTTGGAGTCTTGCCTATTTCTACTGCGACACACGCAAATCTTGGCAAAAATCAACCTGAAAATGTCATAAGGACATCATACCAGCATATCACTACAGTTTTAATGTCTGTATGTGTAGAATATGTCACAGACATGGGGCGCTGTTTAGCTTAGTTGGTAGAGCGTGTCCCATGTGCCGAGGCTCTGCAGCGGACCTGGGTTCGACTCCCGGCCCGGGTCCCTTTGCTGCATGTCACTCCCCCTCTCTCGCCCCCTGTTTCCTGTCATGTTTCCTGTCAACAGCTATTGATAGCTGTTCTATCAATAAAGCCATAAAAGGACAAAAAAAAAAAAGAATATGTCACAGACATGCAGAGAACACACACAACAAGTGAGTCATGTCATCATATTTATCAATAATTATCAAAGTCAAACTCCATGCAAACAGATAGAGCTGACAGGAGCTGAGCTGCAACGGCCAAGCAGCTTTCACGCATTACACAGGCATCCAGAGTGTCCAGCCTGTAAGGGCTTAATTCTTTTAGTGTTTTTGCTGCAGAGGGATCTGAGTACATTAGCGGTGGAAGGATACATACAATTCATAGTCAATTATGGAACCGTTGTTTCTGGGTCACAGTTTGGAATGTTTTGAGAACAACCTGGAAAACTACTAGAAAATAATATTTTTGTCTGTATTCATTTTAAAACATGTAAACATTCAATAGTGGTCATTGGCCATGATAAGAGTCAGGGCACTCAACTAGTAGAATAATGACAATTAGGAAAAATAAAAAACAGAAATTGATAACTCAAATATCAAGTTTCCTGAAGACTCCGGTACCCCTGAGGTTGCATATCACCTACAGCGGTACTTATTGCTTTGCACAGTCTGACTCAGCAGTGAGGTGCATAAGTGTCTAATAACAGTGTTTATTAATGCAAACTGAAGTAAGCCTATTGGTTCCTTTGTGTTTTGATTTTGAATGAGAAGTATGAAGCATCTAAAGTGGAACCAAATTTATGTTCAAATCCAAAAATTAGCAATATTTAATGGGAAATTGATGGAAAACAGTATGAGTGGCATCACACTTGAGTTGATGATTTAAATAAAGATTCAATCAGTCATCTTGACATGGTCTCATGTTTTCAGTGGGCTTCAACAAAAAAATAATTGTCAGGTTCTGAAATGCTGTCATGTTTAGACCCTTGTGTTTTCTGCTGTGTCCTTGCGTGTCCTTTGCCCATGTTTTGTTTTGGATGACATAAACAGAGAGGAGGAGACCGAGAGACAGAGACAAGTCGGGAGGGGGGTTAAGGTGGCAATTTGGCAATACCAGCAAAGCACTGAAGTGCAATCAGAAGTCTTGTCCTGTCCAGGACTCTGTGTGTGTGTGTGGGGGGGGGGTGCGGTGCGTGTGTGTGTGTGTGTGTGTGTGTGTGTGTGCACGCGCGTGTGTGTGTGTTAATACTCAGAGAGAGGATCCATTAGTGAGTACCACTGTCATGTCACCAAACAAGGTGCCTGTCAACTAAAGAATGGAATAGAAAAGAACAGAAATAGGAAAACTCAGCAACCACAATCAGTAAATAAGATACTAGAATCAAAACAGTATGTTTTTGAGTAAATGTTAATCATGCTGAATTTTGATCAAGATAGTCAAGATACCATTCAGCAATGAAACTGTTGTGTAGCTGAGAAGTAAGATGAAAGAAATGCAGCTGTGCATCCGGTTCTCCAACTCCTGCTGGCCGCGAGATTAATGCCACAGATGTTTTCAGAGGATGGATGTTTTGGCCTAGGCTTGGAAACCATTGACATTTCAACAGATAACCATACCAGTAACTGGACTGCAATACTGCTAGCTTAGGGTACTTTTCTGGGGTTATTTACTCACTCTGTAATAACAAAAATATAATTTAAGTCACCCAAAACAGCCAGTGGTGCTTCAAAGGAGGAAGCTGCTCAAAGACCTGGAAGCAGCTGGAAAAGCAGTGACTCTTTGCACTTTAATCACCCTGGATAAATATCAGAACTGTTTAAAGGACCGCTGATAACAAGTTGTATAAGGTAGCAGTACGCTTTTGCAGCATTTTGTCTGCCTGATCCAAAGAAGAAATAACATCAGTAATGTTTCTTTTGTTGTTGACACTCCAGCAATGCTTGCATACTATAATATGTATATATTACATAAATGACCCGCTCTCTCCCTTCTCCCTATAACGTCACATGAAAGATGTACTCTCAGCATTGATACATTTAACGTGAGTCTGTACTCGATAGTGCCAATATAATTCGGCCATTGCCTTTAAAGTACCAAGTTCTGTACCCAACCCTTACTTGCAACTTGACTCCACTGTCTTCTGAACTGTCAGCAGAGTGAACAGAGGTACATTTTTAATTGCTCAACAGAATTCTGAATTGACAAGAACTAATATTAGCTTAAAAAGTTTGTCAACATCTCAGATTCTGAATTATTATGAGTTTTTAATTATTTTGTTGTAATTGCAAAGTAAAAAAAAATATATATATATATAAATGATACAGTTATTACAAATACAAATTTAAACCACTTTATTTGGAGATAAACCTGACGGTGAGTGCACTAGCAATGTTGGTACTATCTCTCATTGCCCAAGAAAAATCAGGGGTGCTGTTTTAGGTTTTTCCTTCCTATAAAGTTAGAAATATAATTTGAGCTAACCTGGTGCTAACCATTTAGAACAGCAAATTCTATTACCCCACAGCTAACGTACCCTCAAACAAAGCAGTGATTCCTCATCTTCTTCCCACTATAACCCTTTAGACATGCATGTTAGACTATACTATAGAAAATAACCAGCATGTGTGTGTTTGTGCTTGTGTGTGTGTGTATGTTTGCGTGCACACTAAGCAGCAGGTATTCCCTGACATCCTTCTCCTCTGCTTGTCATGAATAAACATCTGTTCTGACTGCAGAATTAATAGCTTGTAATATGTCATACACCCTATCACTAGTTGGAGGGTGTCTTGGTGTACTGTGTATGACTGTGTGTGTGTGTGTGTATGTGTGTGTGTGTGTGTGTGCATGCGTGCGTGCGTGCGTATGTGTGTGTTAATGCTCCATATCAGAGCTGTCTGTCAGGCAGTCGTGCCTCTGCATAAAAAGAGCCTGATCAACAAGCCCTCGGCACTGTCACTCTTTGTGTCCCCTTACACACTGATTTCTCATTCCATCCTTTGACGTCTCACTCTTCCTGTTCACTTGTGCTTCATTGTTTTCTGTCTCTCTCTCTTTCATTCTCTGTCCCTAAGCCCACTCTTCCTAAAACCCCTGAGCTCCTTTCTGTGTTTGCTAAGTAAAGACAGAATAGCAGTAGTCTTCTCTGACTCTTTATTTTTCTTGTTTATTGTCTTTCTGTCACTGTCACCTGTTTCCTAAGTAAATATGGGATATCCTTTCTCCCTTCGCCATCTCTAATCTCCCTTTTCTTTTTTTTTCAGAGTTAGACTTTCTCTTACCCTCTTGTATTTTGACCATAAGTTTGCACATCTTTCTCACTCCAAATATTCTTAAGATGTACATCATGTCTACAAATTGCAAGTTTGTTATCAAGAGAAATGTAAAACTGTTATTACTTTGTACTATACAGTCTGAATGTTAGGTCACTCTCGACAAGGGTTGCTGCTATCCACCAATCCACCTTGGTCTTTTGTACATGTTTCCACAGTCTTGAGACATTTAGTTTGATATATTCATTACCTTTAGCTTGTGCTTGAGTCATTGTCACTTATGATTATTTTGGTAACACATCTTGTATTAGGAGAGGCTGTTTGTGGGCGGTTTATACAGGGTTGGATCCAATCATGCAATTATGCCCTCTCTTAGCAGATTGATGTTTGAATTTCACTTGTTTATATGAATTGCCATTTCTGATATTTTGATTTCTGCTCATGAAATGCTAGCTGAAAATCACTGACTATATAAAATATTGGACTGATGTCATCCATAATTTGCAAGGACAAGTGTGAAGCTCAAAGTGGTGGTACATGCCGTTGCCATCTTGGCAGTACCTGACTCGACCTAACCTCTTCACACCACTGGCCACAACTCTTTCACTTGGCATATGCATTGCTGTTATGTTCTGTCCTCCACCAAACTTGGAATCCCACTGGAAGTGTTTCAGATTTTTGTATTCATTTAAGTCTGTTTACTGTTAATATTTGCAACTTTGTTCGGCTGGGGAGACCGAGTTTGGCAAAAATAGACTTGGTGTGTATTCTGGAGAGAACGCTGTGGAACGTCTGATGTACTGACATATGCCATGCACAGCCAGTGTAAACACAAGTCTAGACCAGTGGTACCAACCTGGGGTTCAGAGATCACAGAGGGTGCACAACCTTGTCTGCTCTGAGGTTGTGAGGTTACTAAAATTATATTTGTGCACATTAAATCTATAAAATTCTGATAACACACCCAACTGGATAATCAAAACTCTGTATAATCCAAATTGAAATTATTTATCACCAACACCCCTATGAGGTAGGCCACAGGACAGAAAAAGAAAAGAACTGTATCTATATGCATTGTAAAACAAGGAAAATAAGAGCAAAAACCTACAACTGTTGTTTATTTTTGCAAATAAAAGTTTGTATATAATCACTTTATTCGTTTAGTGTATGCGGGTTGGGGTTGTGGGGGCCTGGCTTGTTTTGGACACACGCCAGGGGGGCTTCAAGGAAAAAAGGTTGGGAACCACTGGTCTTGATGGTTAGTGTGTAGCTCCACCGAGCTAAATGAAGCCCTGTTATTGAAACACACCAACCTGGCTGGAAGATACAAAGCTAGCTAAATCTTACAAACTAGCTGCGGTGACAGGGAAAGAAAAGCAAATTTCAAATTATTAATGCAAAATTCACCAAATCATCTGTGTTTATTCAAGTCACTTGTATGATTTTGACTGTTCATCCGCCCCAACCAGCCAAATGTCTTTCTGTACAGCAGACACTGAGGGAGTGTGCTTTCTGTTATCCTCAGATGTCTTTCCTTTATCCCATCTCTCCTCTGCATTTTCCTGTAAAGTAAAGCACCTTACCCCTTCATTCAGCCGTCAAATAAGAAAGAATTGCAGGACAACACACTGGATTTCGGCAGCTTTAAGTTTGGGCTCGTGTTGACAACATCTTCATCATAACCACATTTTTTCATCAGTGGATCATTCTTAATTTTTGAAAGGGAGAAAAGGAACAGCAAGGTACAAGGTAAATTAAAAGCCACAGGAGGCTTCTCACGTTCATCTACTCAGCTAGGTAACACACTTTACTGTGTCCTGCTGTTATGTGAAAAACGACTCTCACTATGCCCAGCAAAATCAGATCATGGTTACAATACTGTGTGACTGGTGCCTTTTTAAAAACAACATTAGTTTTGTATAAGCACTAGTGGCGGAGTAAAGGTGTAAGGGCGTTATATGTGGTAATATTAAACGGTGCTTGTAATTCAGAATATAATGACAACTTCATGGATAAAAAAACAAACAAAAAAAAAACATGGTGGTCAAAGTCACATGCTTTCTGCAACATCCACAGAGATATTGAGTTGGTATTAGAATTTCAGGCTATGTCTGATTGGATAGGACAGTGATTATTTGTGCCACCACCATAGGTCACCCCCCATAAAACCCAGCCAAAATTTGGCAGCCATGCTTCTCCCAGGGCCATGGTACATTTGGTCTTGTGGTGCTACAGACTAACCAAGTCTGCAGGAAAGTGTCCCAATTGGCTTTAGGGAATACTGTATGGTCAGACACCTAAATGTAACCTGACATACAATCTACTTGGTGACATTAAAAATGATTAGGGCCTGAGCAAGAAATCATAATCATTTCTAATATAAATTGCTTTTTTTAAGGCCTATACATTTTTACTATTTTAACTTTACACAAATTTCAAACTTGGTGGAAATGTACGTGTTTTATGGATTTTTGCAACGGGCAGGAAAAAATGGCTTGCTTTCAGTTATTTCTTCACGGGTTGAATATGATGTTCCTTCTTATGGAAGCCCATTTCCGCCACTTATGAAAAAAAATTATGAGATAGCTAAGTCAAAATTATGAGAACTAAGTCATAATTATGAGATACTAAGTCAAAATGATGAGATACTAAGTCAAAATTATGAGATAGCTAAGTCATAATTATGAGATAGCTAAGTCATTATTATGAGATACTAAATCAAAATTATGAGATACTAAGTCGAAATTATGAGATACTAAGTCGAAATTATGAGATAGCTAAGTCATAATTATGAGATACTAAGTCATAATTATGAGATAGCTAAGTCATTATTATGAGATACTAAGTCAAAATTATGAGAAACTAAGTCATAATTATGAGATACTAAGTCATAATTATGAGATAGCTAAGTCATTATTATGAGATACTAAGTCAAAATTATGAGATACTAAGTCATAATTATGAGATACTAAGTCAAAATTATGAGATAGCTAAGTCAAAATTATGAGATACTAAGTCAAAATTATGAGATAGCTAAGTCATAATTATGAGATACTAAGTCATAATTATGAGATAGCTAAGTCATAATTATGAGATAGCTATGAGATAGCCTACTAATCAGGAAACGAGACCGTAGCTACGCTAAGTCTAGTCTAAAATGCAAATGGACCTCATCATTGAAGACTACTTCAGACGTGGGTTTGCAAATCGCGAGATTTTAACCTTATTGGAAGAAGTACATGACATTAAGTTAAGCCTTCGGACATTGGAGAGAAAGCTGCAGAGGAACCAGCTTTGGCGGAGACGCAATAAAACAGATGAAGCAGAGGTGGCCTCCTTCATATCCCAATAGCTGCAAACATCTGGCCAACAGCACAGATACCGATGGATGCACCAGAAATGGACTCATCACAGACAGGGAAACTGCGCCAATTAATGAGACTACTGGACAGAAATGGGGTCGATCTCCGTGCGCATATCTTGGGATATGAAGGAGGCCACCTCTGCTTCATCTGTTTTATTGCGTCTCTGCCAAATCTGGTTCCTCTGCAGCTTTCTCTCCAACGTCCGAAGGCTTAACTTAATGTCATGTACTCACGATTTGCAAACCCACGTCTGAAGTAGTCTTCAATGATGAGATCCATTTGCGTTTTAGACTAGACTTAGCGTAGCTACGGTTTCGTTTCCTGATTAGTAGGCTATCTCATAATTATGACTTAGCTATCTCATAATTATGACTTACCTATCTCATAATTATGACTTAGTATCTCATAATAATGACTTAGCTATCTCATAATTATGACATAGTATCTCATAATTATGACATAGTATCTCATAATTATGACTTAGCATCTCATAATTATGACTTAGCTATCTCATAATTATGACTTAGTATCTCATAATTATGACTTAGTATCTCATAATTATGACTTAGCTATCTCATAATTATGACTTAGTATCTCATAATAATGGCTTAGCTATCTCATAATTATGACTTAGTATCTCATAATTTTGACTTAGTATCTCATAATTATGACTTAGTATCCCATATTTTTTTTTTATAAGTGCCGGAAATGGGCTTCCATACATTCTCAACAGGAACACAGTGGTGAATGAAAAGGTGCCGTACAAGTCCAGTCTATCATTGTCAGTCACTGGGGTTGTTGTACGTTGTGGGAGCAGTGAGGGTTGTCCCAAGGAGCAGACAGCAGGTGGAGACAGGTAATGAGTTTCCACTGTGTTTGGGCTGATATCATAATCTGCAAATGAAGGACAGCAGTAGAGGAACAACTCCAGAAAAAAATATTTCTACATATCAGATGTTGACACTGCATTTACACTACTCACAATAAGTTAGGGATAGTGCTTTTCCTATTTGGTCTGAATTTTAATGAAATAAGTAAAAGTTCCCTTTGATATTACTAATAATGAATGAGAATAAACACCATTTTCATTAGTTTAATATTTATTACCCCAAACATTTAGACAATAACAAGGATAGCCCCAAATAACAAAAATTGACAAAGTCAGTAGCAGGTGTTTCCACCATTTGCCGCAATGACAGCTTGACAGCGACGTCTCATGCTCCTCACTAGCCTCATGATGATGTTCTGAGGCAATGCGTTCCACTCCTCCACAAGTGCTACACGCAGTTCTGCCAGGTCACATGGGGATGGGGTACGATCATCCAGTCTCTGCTTCAGCTGGTCCCAGACATGCTCTATGGGGTTCAGGTCAGGGGACATTACTGGCCATATCATATGAGGCACTACGACTTCCTGAAGTCGAGCTGTGACAATTCTGGCACGATGTGGTGGAGCATTATCATCCATGAACAGAAAGTTGGGGGTGTGCTGGCAGAATTGGGGGATGATGAATGAATGACAAGCAGTATTGTAAAGTGCTGTGTCCCTTCAGGTAGAACAGTGCTATTGATGGTGTAAATGCAGACAAATTACTACGGCTGTCAAAACATTGTCTGAATAAATGAATAAATCAATCAAAATGAACTTTCAATTTCAATCTCTGAATTCATTTGCATTCAAACTGGTGCATCCTATGCATGTCCAAAGAAAATAGACAAAAGCATAAAATACTGAAGTCATGCGTAAGCCTACTAGAAGGAGCAATGTTAAGAAGGAATAAAAGCATTGAACTAAAAGAGACTGACCTTTATCTAATGCATACATGACATATTTATTGCCAGTGTTGGGAAAGTTCACTTTCTACACGAACTAGTTCAAAGTTCAGTTCACAAATTTTAAAATGAACTAGTTCAGTTCATAGTTCATAATTCAAAATTTTGAACTTAGTTTACAGTTCCAAAAATGAACTAGTTCATAGTTATTTTTTTTTTCAATATGTTGATGTGAGCTATCATTTTTCAAAATGATTGCCACAGTCCACATAGAACCACAGACGGCTATTATTCTATCAGTATTAACATTGAAACTGCAGCTCTCCCACAATATTCTGCAAAGCTGCGGCTGGGAGATGAAGACAACGGAGCCGCTACTGTACGCCGTTAATACAATTTGGGTGGTAGAGGATCTGTTTTTGCTCGCCGTTGCCGTGTCTTTTGATTTTTTATTCACTTGCACATACCTTGAAAGGCTAGCCGAGTGCTTTAGAGTTCAAATTAAAAATAAGATACATAAATAAGTAAATAAACAAATAATTTTAAAAAAAGAAGAAGAAGAAAGGGAAAAATAAAATAATAAATAAATAGTTAAGTAAGTAAATAGTAAATAGTTCAGACAGTGGCTTCAGGGAAAAACTTTTCATAATGACTCAGTAAGGTATTACTTTTTTTGTTACTTAACAAAATCAGAGATTTAAGCAAAGAGCTCAGTTCCAGGAGAAAAGGAGCACATTTAGGTAGTGATTTTGCTCATTTTTGTCTGTGAATAAAACATTTTGCATAGGATAACAAAGTTCATCATGTGTTCAAGAGCATTATCTTCTGGGTTAACAGCAAATAACATGTTTAAGGGTAAGAAAATGGACAGAGAGCAGCATAAAAAAAATGAAATTCAACATCACTCCAAAACTTTTTAGATATACCACAATAAAAAAACAGATGTGTAGCCTTCATTTGTTTTTGCCTCCATGCTTAGCACATTGATGACCAATGCGGCGGTGCAACTCTGTGGTGGCTGGTGTTGCCAGCGCTCTGTCCGTTCAGGACAAATTCATCTGTGTTCGTTTGGTAATGCCTCACTGCATGTTTGGTATGCAGCTGTTTCTGTCTGAACTAGTTTCGTTTTGATTGAAAGTAAAGCGAGTTGCACAAACCTCTCGTCCAGTGTCCTTTTTATACACAGCTGCCAGATTGTGTGTTTTTCCGCTACACATCAAAGCCTGTTCACGGTGTTCTTTTAGCCGGTTTTCGCCTGGAAGGTTCGCTGGAAATCTGGCACTGTCTTGAACGAAGTTAAACTGTGAGAACACGCCGTTCACAAATGCCAGAATGAACACGTTCACAATTACGTTCATCAGGCAGAAATACAGTACGTTCAGTTCACGTTCGCCCAAAATATGAACGAGTTCATGTACGATCGTTCATTGAACGCGTTCAGGCACAACACTGTTTATTGCCCTGATATGACCCTTCATATGAGAGAAAAACAAGTCAAAAAATTGGTAAAAGCTTAGTGTTTGATAAAATATAAAAAATATATATATATATATATATATATCTATATATTCTCTTGGTAAGATATAATTTTAAAGTAGGTAAATCTAATCTATGAGATAATTTGACCTTTGTATAATTTCAACATTTTACTGGTGTTAACACTTATGGCGTTCATCTCATAGCTTCAACTTTTTAATGTCATAATTTTGACCTTTTATCTCATAACAATTTGGACTAATAATGGGAATGTTTTTTCATCAGGCTTAGTTGCCATTGTATCCTTTTCTTTAACTTGCGAAAAAAGCGCTTCTGCATGTATCACTGCATGTCACTTCTAGTGAAGCCTGGCACGGGACACTTTTGGAGTAGGTGATAACGGACTACGAGAAAAAGAGGCGGAGTAGCATTCCAGTGCACTCCGGTAGCACTACACTTGTGCTTACTGGTATGCAGCTGCTGCACTTACTGAATCCTGTGAGCACGGACAAACAACTGCCTGGTATGAAGGTAACTCCAACAATGTCAAAGATGATGATCCTTTACTGATTTGTTATGTGAAAGGGGTTTACATGAGACAGATTTGAGAAGCCGAATTTTGCAACAAGCTGAATTTCAATCTTTTTCTTTTTTAATTGCTGACTCACTGAATTCACTCACTGAATTTTGTTATTATTATTATTTTTTTTAACTCTGGTTTAATGTCATGATAACTGCATTCACATTTTCAAATACTGGGGTGAGACAAGTTCAACTAATATTCAACAAAAATAAAGATTCCATTGGTCTGTTGATGTTTACAAATCCAGACAGTAGTCTAATAGCATTGCTGTCAGTGTTGAATTAAAATAATTAAATAAAACATTTAAATCAAATCAAATTGTGACCTTAAGACAAGTTGAAGTGTGGTACCAAGAGAATCGTGACACCCCTACCATTTACCATGCACTGGTAAAACCTAAGAGCCTCAGTCTGGTAGAAAATGCCAGATGTCAGATTGTTTTTTCTGTCTTTGGCCTTTACTTTCATTCTTTCCTATCTTGTCATGCTCATGTCTCATACTCTCTACCATCTCTCCATTTCTAGCTTAATTTAGGGCATTGAACAACACATGATATCAATTCAAAAGTGAATCAAACATGGTACATGAGGACAGAGAACCCATTGTGATTCTTCAAGGCTCTGTGTGTCAGACACATAATACGACTCGGCATGGGGTTGCTGAATGTTAGTGAGTGAAACAAAGTAAACAACTCTCACACCTACACCAGAGAACTCTGCATTCCAGAGGAAACGCAGCGGGGCTACTTCGATATTTTTGTCAGAGTCTGAAGGTCCTCCTACTTCACTTAATTGGCTCGTTTACCTCAGTCTGTACTAGCTCTACAGCTTGACCTGATGTTGCTTAAATAGCTACACAGGTAACACCAGCTAGATCATTTCAAACTGAAAGGAGTTTATGTGAACTTGATACCTTAGCCTCAGTACTCTACCTGTGTATCCTACTCATTTCAACTCTCTAAAAAAAAAAAAAAAACTATTGAAAGAAACAGTCTCAGCTTTTTGCCCGACATGGCTCTTTTCTGCTGAGCTGCAGCTGATGAGTTGGATATGAAGCAGGGCAGAGATAGTGAGGGAGTGCCATGTGAAAGCGGCATACAGCAGTGAAACAGCAACAGCTCTGATTCTAAACTTGGTGTCTGTCAGAGGTGTGGACTCAATTCACACAACTTGGACTTGAGTCATGAATTCAACGAATTTAGATTAAACTTGACTAAATCATAAACCACTTGCAACTCGATCTTGACTGCACTGGGACTTTTACCTCTTTACTTGGAGTGACTTAATATTCTCTCAAATCTAAAAGATTAAAAAAATGATGTGATAGAAAGTGTGTTCAACTTTTCATATTTTTGACAATTTACTTGCTTCCATTGCACAAGCAGGGTAAAGAGCGTTGGGCAGTACACCGGCACATTAGATCATTTGAGTATCGAAATATTCAATAAGGCTACATTCAGACAGAATTCAGTGTTGTGGGGACAAACCTCAGGATTATGCAGCTGTGTGGGAGTGTCACTCCATGGCCCGTTCTTGTGCAACATGTTGTGAACTTACTCCAGCTGATCTGTTTGCCAAAAGTAGAAGCTACTATGTTGCTCTGCTGCAAGCATTCTGGAATGAAGCCTAAGGAATACTTGTCATTTTATCTTTGCTGCTTTAAATGACAGGCTTCTTTGGCAGCAAATTATATAAACTGAAGCATATACATTTTCATGGATTAAGTGACTTGCCAAAAAGCTGTGAGCCTGAATCTTTGTTTGTTGTCTGGTTAATGTGCTCTCCATGTTTGTACTTGGCCAAAGATCATTTGTGAGGTAAAAGAGGCATTACCCTATATCTTGAGTGGACCATGTGTTTAGCAAGGCCAACAGAACAGTGAATCCTCTAATGAAGTAAATCTCACTTAAACTTCAGCTCCCGGAGACTCCCTGGTAACCCTTTAAAAATATATTGAACCAATATTTCTAGTTTATTAGCTAAAAATTCTAATCTAGGACAACATAGTTGGAAGTTGCTTGGGAAAAATAAAATGTGCCAAGGTGGTAGGTAAACTTTTATTTTAATTTGAGAGGTACACACTTAAATAACCGCCTATATATTCTGTTTCTCATGTCATTTTTAAGTTTTAAATAACTTGAGCTGGAATTCAAAATTGTTCTGCCTTCTCTGCGAACAAAAAGTGTTAATCTCAAATAAACATCTGGGTTTCTTTTATTTTTAACTTTTGTTACAAGTGTACTGAGAAGACAAAGGTACACCAGTACACACCTGTACAGTTTGGTTACCGTATCATGCACATAGTTGTAATGTTATTGCGCTGACAGACATTCAAGTTGAATGCATGCTGCAGCAGGATGATGAGCCCAGACACCTTGAAGCTTTGACACAAGCTACTGAAGACCATAGAAGACTATTCTGGACTGTCCTCCAGAGTCACCTGACCCCAACCCCATTCAACATCTGTGACGGCACACACGCCAAACACCCTGTGACATCACGGGAAGCTTCGTGAACATTGTCAGATCTTACTGGGACAACATGATAACATGTCTATGACAGTTTAAGTGCATGTTATCATTAAGGCAAGATGGCCAAACACCTAATAAGATATTCTGCAATGCATGGTCTTTTTATTATAGATTGAACTTTAATGCAAACTGTCAAGCTGGTATTATCATTTGTAAGATAAAAAAGTTGAGACAAATGTGTTTTTTTGACTAGTGGTGTCAAACTAATAATAATAATAATAATAATAATAATAATAATAACAATAATAATAATGTTGTATAAATATATTATTTAATATTATTATTATTATTATTATTATTATTATTATTATTATTATTATACTACTACTAATAATAATATAAGATAAAGAATAATAAGAAGATGATGATAAATGTAATTATTATTATGAGGGAAGATGCAGGTCTAGAATGAAGTCTGACCTCCTGACTTTAGTCAATGTAAGTAGTTTAGGGTTCACTTCTAAATGCAAAATTATTTTAAAAGGTCAAACTAGAAGGGATCTTACAAATCAATCTAGGTGCATTTAGATGTTAGTACCAAAATCTAATTTAATTGAAAATGCAGTAACTCTACCATGTAGGGCTCTGCTTTGTGGTACAAGATAACCAAAAGGAATGTTTCTGCCACATACAGCATAAAACGGCTGTGTTAGAATATGACAATTTTGGGGTGGTGTAGGTGATTGTGCTCCGTGTAATGACGGTTATCTACTGACGTGCCTATGAGTTGGAAAGCATTTGATCTGTACCCAAATTATATAGGCCATCTAATAACTGACAGTGAACTATAGGCTTAGATGTTATTGATAATAATGAATTACATTGATGAATTACATTAGACTGCCTGCTTTAAATGAATAAAAGTGTGCATCCTTTATATCCTTTTTTTATGTTCTGTGTGTGTGTTTCCTGTCCTTTGAATGTGGACTTATCAAGACAAAACATGTGGATTGTACAATGGAAGAACAGCATTCCTTTGATGGAAAGAAATGTGGCCCTGAGCACAAAATAACATTTCATAATCAGAGAGCAGACTGCACTCAATTAGCCAAGCACATAGCCTTGAAATCAGGCATTTTGGCAGTGTGTGTGTGTGTGTGTGTGTGTGTGTGTGTGTTTGTGTGTTTGTGTGCGTGCGTTTGTCATGTTGAAAAAAAGTGGGAGAGTTTGTGTGTCAGTGTAAGATCCTGGCCCGAGTGTGTCTATTAGCATGCACTCAGTTAATCCAATAGCTGATACAATAGCTTTGCTTCAGGCTTTGGCTATTTCAGTGATATGGCTGTTTAATGAACACACACACACACACACACACACACACACACACACACACACACACACACACACAGACCCTACACAAAACATGCTTCCATCAGCCTTGAACGCTTAAATGTAAACCTTTAACAGCATGACAGTAACTTTTCTTTACTTTGGAGAGAAGATTTGTTTTATAAAGAAGGTTGGTATGTAAATATAGGAGAATGTGTGTGTATGTGCAAAGTGTGAATTGAGGTCATGGATTTTAAGTGAGTCTGATTGGTTACCATGGAAGCTGCCATCACACTGGCAGTGTGACTAAACAATTATATGAGAGAAACATCTGTCCAGCAGTAGCAGATGCTTAGCAAACTCAGACTCAAGTTTAAAATGATGTATAAAAAAGCAGTTTGGGGCCAAGTTGCTCTCCGAATGCTGAGACAATATCCAACTGAACAGCCTGAACATCCAACATACAAAGTACTTGGGTTGCAAAATGTATAGGTTCTGGTCTAAAGTTGTGTGGAAGAAGAGCTGAAACATGCAGTGCTTCACTGAGACCAAAGAGCATACTCGTCTGTTTACAGGAACCATATCCTAAACCCAAAATGGTAGCATCATTAGACATGAAGACTGGAGTACTGTAGATTCTCAAATTCTGCAAAAACCCTTGTGATTGATGGAAGTCACTGAAAGTCGTTGAGCTGGGAATTAGGCAAATTATGGACAGAGTAAATATTCTTGGTACTGTCTGGTAACAGTTTTTTCCTGAGCATGTCCATTGTTGTCCCTCAAAGGTTGTCGTCAGGGAGAATTTTGTCTTTGCCTAAAACAAACTGCAGCACTCAATTCAGCACAAATGTACAGAAGAAAGTGTCTCAATAACATGTTTTTTTCAATCACTGACATTATAATGCATTTGGTGGGGAGGATCTGCTACTGTAGTATATTCTGATTTTAAAAGTTCCACAGAAAATAAAGTACTGACAGTGGAAGTGGTCAATGTTCTCCAGCTTTGAAGTAATGTAGAGTCCTTGCACAATTATTAAAATCCAAAATGTTAATCTTGCAGTCAGTCATCAGAGCTTAAACCAAACTTATGAGGTTTTGCAGAAAAACAAAAAACAAAAAACAAACATTTCTGAATCACATAATTGCAGTGTCAGTAAAAAAACGAACAAAAAAAAAACAAACAAACAATGCGCAAATACTGGATCTAAGCCAATGAGCTTTTTAGAGAACCTTCAATCCAGTTCTGCATGGTAGTAGAATGAATCTGCTAGAACATATAAACGCTGTAATTTTTTTCATCTCAAAACATGGCTTATCTGGCATCTAAACAGCTTTACTAGGTCATCTATCTCTGTTTGTTTACCTAAACTGAACAACTGTCCTGTTTTTCCAGTAATCTAATGTTATCCACGGATCTTTGAATAGAACTATTTTTGATGTAAAACTAACTTTTACTTTGTATTGCAGCACGATTTAATGGAGCATATTAGCCTAAAAATACTGGACTGCAACCAGTTCGGCATGTGTTGGCATTGCAGGGAAGATGGACTCCAGTCGTGAAAAGAAATGGAGGAGCTGTCTTTGTAATGTTTGGGATCCTGAGCCAAGCCATTTGACAATCGCAGTGTTTAAAAAATGGCATGTGGGGTGGGCGTCTAAAATGCCCCCCACAGCGGGGTTCCGTTGAAACAATTACTATAAATGTACGGCAGGAGCACTTTCCTCTCCATACGAGATTTTATAACTTCGTCAATGAAGTTTGAATCGAGCCAACTAATTTGTCTGGCAAATTAGCTTTAGCATGTCTCGCAGCGTGATTCAACGCTTACAACAATTGGAGTCAAATTGTTTTTTTGCATTTGAGCGTCTGGTGTCGTGATGAATGGCTCGTCTGAAAATGGGGAAGCACTGTTTTAGCTATCAAATTAAATGGTTTTTAATCAGTTGGTGTTTTTAATGGTGGCTCGATGCGGGTTCAGTTGTGCTCAACATCGACAATAGAAGGAAACAAATGCAGCAGCTTTGTAATTGAAAGTGCTGTGATACCTCAGTTAAAAAGTGGTATTATGATGGTGTTATTTTGGTTTGTTCACTCGCTCAGTTTGATAATCATGTTTTTTTGTTTCTAGAGGGACTTTGGAATTGGTTTGAGATTGTCTTAATGGACATAAATTTGTTAGACCATGTTGGTGTTTGTGTACTAGGAAATAGCTGTGTGTGTGTGTGTATGTGTGAACAATGCAAAAGTACAGATACATAGTGGTGGTCGAGTTTGTTGTTAAAAGTGTTGTTGACTAACGCATATATACATACATGTAAAGACATAGACTGCAAAAAAATACACACCTTCCAACTTAGACTAAAACTGCTTTTCAAAACAAAAACAAATATGAAGCATTAACAACACAGGCATATTAAGTCCTCAACATATTTCCTGGAGAACTCATTATGCACCAGAGTATTGTGCAATGAAGTGAAATATTCATCAATATAGGGAGTCTGTCTCTCTTCTTTCGTCCCACTACCTACTTGAGCTGAGGACTGAGCAAAAGTGACAAATTCATTCTTTCTGGGTCAGAGATGAGAGAAATGGTTGATTTTGTAAATAATGGATCATGTCCTTGTCTACTGGCTGTCTAAATTAATTTAGATTTACCCCTAGTTGATGGTAATATGAGTGTAAGAACTAGGCAGCCGACAAGTTAAAACACACACACACACACACACACACACACACTCTCTCTCTCTCTCTCACACACACACACAGACTGTCAAAATTGAAGGGCACCAATGAACATCTATGAATGCAGAAAACTATAACTATATACGCTCAAGGAAAAAAGTATTTACGTTCAGCGTTCAAGCAGGTGTGAGTTAGTGTTACCAAAACCTCCATCCTTATTTACTTGGTTAAAATATTTATTAAATTTTTCCAAATACAATACTACATATGTTGATTTTTTTATAGTTAACTCTATTATTATTATTATTATTATTATTATTATTATTATTATTATAGCAAACATATTATTTTAGTCTTAATATAAGATAAGTATGAATATCAGTCTAATGCACAAAGACATTTGGATTGCACTGAATAAAATTCTCGAAATATCCTGTCAGTGAAACCACATTTAAACCATATTCCACCAGCAGCCCCTGGGCCAAATACAGCCCTTAACAACCTCATTTTGGCCATGTCATCATTTTGTGATTCTGCTTATTAGCCTGTTCATTTGTTATGCCTGTTTCAAAACACAAAGATGCTTTTATTACATCACAAAAAGGTTTTAATCCTTCTGTTCACGCAGAAGGAATTGAAGAGAATTAAACCATACTATGATCACAAAGGTACATTGTTTTTACCTGAACTTTTGTGTGTTTCTTTTTAGACCAAAAAAACTAATAAATAGACCAGAGAAAGAGAGTGCCTTTTATAAACAATTAACTTAATTCTATGCTTCACAGGTTAGAAATAGTGTCTCGGCACTTCAAATCTAGCTAAGTAGTTGAATGGACCTGATTTAGACCGTCTTGTTGACAGATATCATTTACAGAAAATATCAGTGAGAAGTTTAATTCATGAATATAAAATGTAATTTGTTCGCTTGTAATTACTCAATATTTACAAGATAGTCTAATGTTTCTTTTATTTGTTATTTTATGAAGATGTAAATAGGTACGTTCCCTTTCATTGTCAATCAGTATGTCTTAAACAGCTGTGATGAAGCAGGTTCCTTCACCCAAAAGTATTTATTTAGTTACTAAGATTATTTCATTGGTTAAATGGCTACATGTGCACAGACTAACATTTCATTCATTTGTCTTTACTCCATTTACATTTAAGACATTCTAAAAGCCAAAATGATTAATGGTAAATTCATAATCTGTAGTCTAGTACCTTTATGTATTTTTATGTTTTTCTGAAATTTTCTTTAATTCATTCTGTTGTCAAAATGATTATTCCTCAGATAAACTTGCGCCTCGATCACTGAACATCTCCATCACTGCTTGTTATATTTAACTCTGCACTGTGTTTTCAGTGTTTTGGCCTTCTGTAGACTTTTCTTTGAGAATTGATCGCTTTATTTTTTGCGAGAGCTGTTGACAGTTTGATCTAATTATTTTCCAGAATTACATTTACAGCTTCTAGCCCACAAGCTTTCATTCTTGGGTTCTTTGCTCAGTGTTCATTTTACTCTGAACAATTACCTTATATTCAAAATCACAGTGGATTAGCGATTTAGAGATTACCAGCAAATTGTGAAAAAGAAAGTTGTAAAATGGCATCCTTGATATTGTTTCTCTACAATGAATGATACAAAAAAGTGTTCTTATTTTCTCTTTATTGTAATAGATGTAAATTACAGTCATGTTGGCCAGCAGGCCTTTTTCTATTTAATTACAACACATCACCAATCCAAGGCTTTTAAGTGCACAATCAAACTCCTTTTGCGTTAGTTAGTTAGTTAGTTAGTTAGTTAGTTTGTTTGGACTGCTGCATGTGAATTTATCATGGTTTGGGGATTTCACCGATGTTTGTGGAGACAGGAGCAGAGAAGACAAATGAAGAGTACTGTAACTTGCTCTCGGGTTTATAAGTTGCTCTGCATCAGCCATAATTTAATTCATGTTCATATTACAACCGTATTAATCACTATTTTCACATTAACAAAAGATCAAAAGATATGTGTTATGTGAAAAGTGTTAATTGTAAAGATGAGACCACAGAGAATTTTATCCCACTCTGCACTTCCACTAACCGCACACAGCTCTTCACACACTTATAGTTTTCACCCGTAGCCGGCTGCTTTACCACTACTCTCTGCCCTGCACCAACCAGCAGACAGATAGTGAATGACTGGTGAACACAGTGGAACATTTAGCAGTTTAAAATGAATCCTGGTTTAACTCCATGTCTGTGTAAATAGGTAGCTGTTTACTAACACATTTTCCAGCCACCCAAAATATCAATTAAGGAAGCCTTAAAAATAAATGTCTTTTAAATGAATCCAACCATTATATCCTCTGCCCATGGTCAGGGGAAGTTTCAAAGTCCACAAAACATTTCCTGAGCTTCACAGCAAAAGCATTGCGGTGTTCTCCTTAACAACTGAAGTAGCTGGGGACTTGTTTTAAAACGGAAAAACAACCGAAAAATGATATAAAATGGCTCCACACAGCTTGACTGGAATATTCAAATTTTCAAGAAGCTCTAAGATCACAAAATAATTTCAAGAGACAAACTTAACACCTTCTTTTCGAAAGCGAAGGGTTGCTACCAAACTGAAGTGGGTGCAACAACTTGAGCCTGTGTCAAGGGTGTAACTAACTTCAAGTCTCCAAGTTAAGTCTTTCACATTATACAACGAGTCTCCATAGTATGAGAGTAGACAGTGACTTTTTTTGATGTTTGGATTAACTGTTCCTCTAATGGTATTTAATAGTGTGCTACCAGTAGAGTTTTTACAGTAAGAGGGAACTATAACTGAACCTTTACCCTAACTTACCTTGTCATATTATGTTATTATGTAACAGATAATTACATACAAGGTTACAGTTCATGTCATAGTTCAAGTTTTGGCAGTACATTTCATTACATGTATAAGGAGAGTACAACACTGAGGTCATAGCAGTAAGAACATGTTGGCCCATCATTTACCAAATCTTTATGTGGTAACATGTATAGAGACTCAGATCTGTTGTCTTCAATTTCAGTCTTCAGTGAACTGACTGGAGACATTTATTAAGAGCTATTTCTTTTTTCATCTTTTCTCTAGTGCACAGTGTTGACTCTCCTCCCGTGTGTCACCCTGGTGGAGGTTGTGTGTCTGTAGAGACTTGGTTCAGGGACACTGGGGTCTTCGCTGCTAAATCAATGCCGTGTGCATGAGGATGAAGCTTGCAAATAAAACTAAGTGCGAAGCTCTGTGCCCCATTTTGATGGGGTCAAAGCATACAGTGTTTGTGTGAATGAGACTCTTTTGACAAGCGGAATAGACAGGTTTAAGATTTGAAGTTAGGTGGTGACTAAAATCAATACACCATCATAACTCAGATGCATAGAAGCCTTCCTCGAAGTGGCTGCCTGTCCACATCCGACACCATTTAAGATGTACACATGTTGTGAGCAAGATAAGTATTTCTCTGTAGTGATTGTAAATACATTTTTATTTTTTATAGATGAATAGAGGCAGTATGCAGTCCTTCACTCGAGTAAGAGGAATTAGGGAAAAAAAAAGTCTTCCACACTTCTACTATTCCATTGAAGACTGCAATTAAAGATTATTTTAATTATAGTTTAATCAGATTATAGTTTTAAGCATACAAGTATACAAAGACCTCCTGATAATGAATATATATATATATATATATACATACATATACATATATATATATATATATATATATATATATATATATATATATATATATATATATATTTTTTTGTTGTTTCTTTTTTTTGTTGTTTCTTTTGTTCTGCTGTTACAGAACAAACACATGAAAACAAAATGCATGAATTAATGCATTTACATTTATATATGGTTTACTGTGGGACCAGAAAAGAGGCTTGGCACATGTGCCCAGTTCCACAATGATTGAGATTTATAGAATAGTATAATCATATGTTCTGCTTAAAAAATGGGTTGCATGTATCTTACCCCTGGTCAAATGTGTTATGATTAATATTGCCTCTTTTTTAACTAAAAACACTCTATTTGTGTGTTTGGTTACACAACAAAGTAGACGTACTTCTGACCACCACTGTTGACCACATTAACTTGTATCATCACCAGCTCTTTCTGCAAGCACATTATAAACCATTGCTGAGTCAGCAGAGAGACAGAGTGTGGCTGGAAAGTGCAGACATGTTTGTGTGGTTGGTGTGTACTTCCTGAGCACACAAAGATGACTATAGGAACATTGTGAAAATTTGCAGCTTTGGCATCAAGATTAATGGGGAGAAGTATGTAAAATCAGATCTGCCATAGCTACTATGTTTTCAATTCTTATATAACTATAGTATCTTTCATAGTATTCTGACAGCATTGGAATAATCTCAGTAAAAATGACTACAGTCTGTGTCCATTTTGAAATTGTGAATGCCAAAGTCAGAAAATTAAATTCAAACACTTGGTGGATATCCTAAATGGATTCCCTTCCTTTGACTGAATTTGCTTTGAAATGTCTGCTGCAGGAAGCTCTATTATAGTGTTGCTACATTGTTGTGCTACATTTTAGACACAGAGTACACAGAGTTGTAACTAAGAGTCTATTGCTATGGCCACACTACATTTTGATTTTAAATAATCCCTTTAAGACAAGTGATTCATCTGTTTTCAGAAATAATCCCTATTCATACAATCAGGCCTGAAAACCCATATCACACAACAATTCATGTATAGTAGATGTGCACATCCCAGTGTAAAAAAGAAGGCGATTGTAAATGTTCTGAATTTTGGTACCGGCAGACCTAAAAGCAGAGGGATTAGGAGCTGTATAAAGGGTTTTTTCAATTGTCAGCAAGGTTACTGGAACAAAGCAGGCAGCACAGGTGAGCTGGAGAGGAAACCTGAGCTGAAGGGTGAACAGAGAGCAACAGAGAAATCTACCCATGAAGCAAGCAAAAACAGCATAAAACAAAGGCAACCAAAAAAAAGCCACACTTGAGATCAAAAATACAATGAAGCTAGAAAGTCAATGGTAGAGAAGGAACAATCTGGCACAGAAATGAAGTGGAGATCAGTGTTATGTAGTGGCTGATGATGAATAGATGAAGCTCAAAGGACAAAAGGAGACAACCTTCAGGAGGAACACATGAAAAGCTGTGCTCAACTTAAGTGCAGGAAGGAGCTTCACATGGAAAACCCAAGGATTGATGATTTTATCAATTTCATATGGACCAATGTATCTGTGAGCCAACTAATGATCTAGTCTGGAGGAGCAGATCCCAGGATAGCAAAGAAACCTTTCGGCCAAGCTGGTAGTTGGGAGCAGGAATGAGCCGACAGTCCCCCAACCGCTAGTTCTAAGCAGCAGTCCGTGTGAGCATAGAACGGGTAGCCTCCCAGACCCAGCGGCAGTAAAGCAGATGCTACCTAATGGCCACCAGAAACATTGTTGAATGAGAAAATAGGCTCTATAGAACCAGGGTGACATGCCACCTTGGATGCGTGCCTCCACTGGAACTCGTGGGACTCAATGCGCTGGGCCTCCCAGATCACGTGCTCAATCTCCCAACCACCTGCAGCTACGACACAGGTAGACAAGATGATGGTTTACACAGAACCTTCTTCTTCACAAAGGGTGAAATGTCTGTAGAGGGCATTGGGCTTTAATTTTCTGAGAACCAGGGCGGTGGGTCTGGGTGTAATTGAACTGGCCAAGGACACTGAGCCCAACAAGCTGATCGTGAGTTGAGCCGCATGGCTGAATGCAGGTAGTTTCGAGTGGTCAGCACAGACCACATATGGATGAGCTGCTGTCGGCAACAAATACTGTCCCTTGTGGAGAGCAAGTACTATGTTCTCTGTTACAGACGTTGTAGTTACTCTCCGCTTAGGACAGGCAACGTGAGAGGAATGAATGAATAAATGAATGAATGAATCCTTTATTTATTCAGGGAAGGTCAATTGAGAGCAAGCTCTCTTTTTTTGTACAAAATACAGGAAAACACATACACAATATGATCATAAATTACAATTACAAACAGACAGCAGAACATTGAAAAATAGGCACTTGAAACTATCTAAAGAAATAAGATGATTTAACTGAAGAGCACACTGTAAGTCATTCCACTTCTGAGGGGCATAGACATGAAAAGCAGTCTTCCCCAATTCAGTCCTTACAGTGGGAATGTTTAAAATCAAGGACTCTTGTGAACGAGCGTGCAAATTTGCAGAAGTTCTAAATTAGATCAAATTGGTGAGATAGTCAGGTAAAACATGCAGCAGGGTCTTGTAGATAAAAAGACATGCAATTCTGTTCCCTCCTTACAGATAAAGATGGCCATCCAACTTTGTCATAAAGAACACAGTGATGAGTTCTAAACCCATCGCCTGTAATAAAACAACGTGCAGAATGATAAACTGCATCAAGGGGCTTCAAAGTTGAGAGAGCAGCATGCATGTTGATGACAGCCGCATAATCTAGAACAGGTAAAAAAGTGGCCTGAACAAGTTGTTTTCTACAATTTAAAGTCAAAAAAGCTCTGTTATGGTAAATAATGATCATTTACTATTTAGTTTTCTAGTTAGTTCATAAATATTAATTTTAAACAACAGCTTATCATCTATCCAGGTAATCCAAGGTAATCCAGGTCAATGTAGAGATACTACTGTTTATAAGAGAAGAAGGTGACAATCTTGTGAATAACAATGGCATTCTGTCCTTTTCGGATTAAGTAGCAATTTGCGGTCAGTCAGAGCTTACTCTGTAATGTTGAAATCGGACTGTAGGTTTTTAATAGCTAGATCAGCAGAGGGGGCGTCTAAATAGATGATAGTGTCATCGGCATACAGATGAATTGTACTATTTGGAATTACAATACTAAAATAATTCAAATAAATGGTAAATAAAATAGGGCCTAAAATGGATCCTTGAGGAACACCTTTTAAAACACTTAAAAAGTTTGACTGACAACCATCAGCTAGCACGGCTTGAAATCTGTCGGATAGATAGTTTTTGAACCAGTTAAGGGATTTCCTGTCAAAACCAATGGTTTCAAGGCGCTTAACAAGTAATGAGTGGTCCACTGTATAGGACATACAGTGCTTTGTAACAAAGGTAATTAATCACTGGTGATTAATAACACACTTGTAAATGGGGCACCACCTCCGTTGTTTAGTTCTTGGAATGATCCGGAGGAAATTATTCCAAACATCTAACTGTACAAGTCTGGCTTGAACAGTTTATTCAATTTCAAATCAATTTATGCAGTTTCAAAATCTATATTCAATCTCATATTCTGAAGCAGTGACTTCTTTGCACAGATCCATCGGTTCTCCACATTGAAATTAAGATCCAGACAGCGACAAACGATTATATATGTTTAATGACTAAATAATTCAGGGTAAAATAAATGAAATGACAATTTTAGACAAACAACAACAGATAACAGAAGAGGTAAAGACTGTAATAAGCAAAGTAATAAAGTTATGTGACCGTCGGCAGATGGTGAAATGAAAGGGTTGGAGTTTTTATATATTAGATATTACGGGAGTAATTTTCAATTCTTATGAGACCCTAATCTCAATTCTCTTAAGTTCATAAGATAGAATTCAGAACTTAGACAGAAGTCAGAACCGAGACAGAAGTCAGAACTTTAGACACCAACTCGTTCTCACGTGTGTGGATCCAGCTGCATGAAGACATTCAGTCTGTTTTGTCTGGGAGTCAGGAGGTCCTGAAGTTTGGTTTCCTTGAGAGTTCTGGGTTGGACTACGGCACGGCGCGTCGGTCCAATAGCCAGAGGAAAGGCCGGTACTCTGTTGAGGAGCTCTCAGTCCGAAGGCCCAGCGGGGTTTCTGCATTGGGAGCGCTGGGGGCAGAGTCGGTCTCGGTTGGGAGCACACAAAGTCTCTTTTTAGTTGGAGTCTGCTTGCACGGCTCCTGAAGCAGACAGTGACTGCAAAATTCTTCATCAAATGAGGATAGTCTTGAAAAAGACTTTTTCTTTGTTGTTTCAAGTGGTGGTTCTTAAGTACTGATTCTTAAACTAATTCAACTTCTTCTGGATCAGGCGTTGATACTTTAACGATATATTGAAAATCGAAAATCAAAAAGAAAAGAACTTCTGTTAAAGAAGTTCTGTTAAAAACTTGGATAAAAGTAAAGCACTTAAAGTAGTGATTCAATTCGCTTTTCTTAGAGCTTGTTGAAAAAATAAAAGTAAAGATTACTTTAAAAATAAAATAAGAATGAAAGAAAAGAAGAGAAGAGAGGAGTGGGAGAGTGAGAGGTTAGAAGCAGAGAAGTACGGAGGGGCGACTGACAGTGTCAATCCCTCTGTGACCTGAGTTTAGACTTACAAAAGTTTAATCTAACTAACTATTGTTTTAATGTTTCGAAATCATGTTTAACCTTCCCAAAAACTTGAGTATGACGACATGATTATGATCACTTATCATTCAAAAAGAATTAAAACATGATTAAGGCATAAAACACTTGAGTATATAATACACAGTAGGACCAAGGACTTATACATATTCCTTCTTGTCCTATCTTAACAAAACATGTCATAGACATTTTACTGGTAAATAAAGTGTTAAATAAAAAGAGGAATGATCTGAACGTCTGTCCCCATCACCGAAGGGAGGGGCTGGTTTCTCTCGGACCTCAAACTCATTAAGCAATAACTTCATTTTGGCTTAACAATAACATAGAGAATTGTGGAAAAAATCTATTGTATGACCTTCTTATGCTAATTGGAAATCTCCTAAAATTAAGAAGATGAGATTGTAGTTTATCAGTTATTCAGAACGTATTGGAATTTTGATGAGGATAGAGACTGCTGTGGGATTGGAATGTCACAGACACAAAAACACCGGTCATACATAATGGTTTGACACGTGAGGTGGAAGAACACACAGATTAGGTTTCCCACCTAGCCTTCCCCCACTGGAGAATGTTTCAGAGGGAGAGAGATGTAGATCAGTAAGGCACATTAAATCACAACATCTGTGTGAGAAACAGTTCTCATTTCTTCTGATGTGGAGAGAGAAGACTATCGTGCTCAACCTTGTTTGACCTGAGGAAAAAGAGTTCATCTTCTTTTGAGGGGGGGGGGGGGGGGGGGAAGACCAGATGTGATTATTGGTGGTAAATTACTAAAAGAAGTCTCCAGTGACGTGTTTATAGCAAGAAAAACATTGTCTCTTCTTACTTTGTAAAGAAGTTTTGAGACAAACAGGCGCCTTTAGAGAAAACAGTCAACTTGGTAATTAATGACAGAAACTGGGACTCTGTGAGATGCAGAGACAGTTTTTCCTCATCTTGCCAGGTCAAGAGGTGACAGGGGCTTTCAGGCCCATATGCTGGAAGAAGGAGCCAATTTGGGTCAAAAGTCATCATGGCAGAACAGGACCACTTTAAGATGCAGAGACGAAAGGGCTTGTGTTCCTACAACTGTGTCAAATGTCCTACAGAGGTAAAAAAAAAAAAAAAACAGCAGCACAGACTAGTTTATTATTTAAGGCCATGACAGTATCGTTGACAACTTTAGTTGTTGCTGTCAAAGTGTTGTGTGCAGATCTGTAGCCAGAATAATGAAGATTTAAAATGCTAAAAGTAGTTACAAACATTTCAATTGACTGTTAACAAGCTGCTCTAATAGTTTAGCCAAACAAGGCAGCTTAGAGATTGGGCGATAATTATTTAACTCATCCACAGGACCACATTTATGCAATGGAGAAACAAGAGCAGTTTTCTACACAGTTGGAATAATTCCAGTTATTAAAGTTAAATTAAAAATATGCGTCAAAGCATCAGTTATAACAGGACCAGCGAGTTGTTAAAGAGGTGGATCCAACTGATCAGCACCGGTAGACTTTTAAGGACCAATGCCACACAGAGCTTCAAATACTTTGTGACCAGAGAAAGGGCCTTAATGAGAAACTACAGGGTCTAGAGCTAACTGAGATAGTAGGAGCATCACAAAATCAGTCAGTAGCTGATAAACCAGAATTCTCAAAGATATTGCCTGCAGCAACAAAGTGCTTGTTAAAGGCATCACACTGTTCTTGTTTGTCAGAAATGTTGGAAGAGTCACTCGTTACTTGGTTAGGTAATATTGAATTGTGACAATTAGATAGGGTTTTAACAGTCTTCCAAAATGTTGCTGGATTATCACTACAATTGGATAGGGAAGACAGATATTAAGATGCTTTGGCCTTTGACACTGATTGTGCAGCCGATGAAAATCCTACCAATCAGATCTCAAGCCAGAGGCACAGGCTTTGCTCCAGGCAGTATCTCTGACCGTTAGCATATTTGAGATCTCTGTGGTGAACCAAGGATAGCTTCTATTTTTTACTCTTAGTTTCTTAAAAGGGGCATGCTTGTTAGCAACAGAATCAAAGGCTCTAATAAAGTGATCAAGAGCAATATGAGGGTCAGGGATAGAAGCAGAGTACGAGATGTCACTGAGATATAAGTCATGTAAGAAGGCTGTTGTTTAAAATGTTTAAAATTTCTTTTAAAAATTATTTGAGCTTGAGATTTCTGTAGTCTTGTGTCCCTAATGCAGGCAATGGGACAGTGATCACTGAAATCAAGTGGAAGAACACCACTAGATTTACACTTATGAGGCCTGTTAGTTAAAATAAGGTCTAAAAGAGAACCACGCTCAGGATTATTTGTGTTAGGCCTTGTAGGAGCAATGATTAACTGTGTTAAATTAAAATTGTTACTTAGATTTCTCTAGTATTTTTCAAGTATTTGACACATCTGTTAAAAAGTTTAAATTCAGATCACCTAATAGCAGAATTTCTGACTTTTCATGGCAGATATTAATTTGAATAATTTTTCAATGGCACCAGATTTTGCAGAAGGTGGACAATAGGCCCCGATGAGAAATAGATTTTCACAATTTGCAGTGTTCCCTAAACAGACATTTAGCGATAAATATTCAAAGCATTTAAGCCTAGATATATACTTGACAACTGAGAGGCATTTTTTCACACAAAAAAATAATTCCCACCTCCTTTTGTGAAACCTTCCCTGTCAGTCCTGAAAACATTATTGCCAGCAATTGCAATGTCTTCATCCCCATCATCATAATATTAGACAACCAAGCTTCAGAGAAAACAAGGATATCAGTGTTTGTTTGTTGAGCCCAAACCTTATCATAATCTAATGTTGATACTAAACTACTCGCATTCATGTAAATAACCCCCAGCCCTTTTTATTAATGAAGTCTGCTTGACACTCCAGAGCTACTGGAATAGCTCTAAAAATATGCTCTAGATAGCAGCAAGCTTTCGAAGAACAGATATAAGTTAATGGTATGAGATTGTTACTATTTACACCCTTATCACAACTTCAAGGATGAGAGGAACCACTAGATGTGATGGGACTAACAGTTAATGCAGGTGTTAAAACAGAGTCTGGGGTTGCAGACTTATGACATATATTAGCGTTACTGTGTAAAATCTGTGTATTATGATTAAAAGTTTGATGAGAAACCAAGACTGGAATATTGTAGATCAGGGGTCTTCAACGTTTTCCAGGCCAAGGAAACCCAAACTGATTGAGAGATGGAGCGGGGACCCCCTACTTATATATATTGTATAAAATTGTCTTTTATATTAAACTGGTCCTATAGTGCCATGTATAAATGTACCTTGTTATTGTGCATTCAATACTAAGATATTCAAATAATATACAGGTTCATATATTCATGTTTTTATTTTAAACATGTGCAAGGTACAGTGAGCAGGGTGGCCATGCCACTGCCATTCATAAACATGACATAACATAATAAACTGATACCTGCCAAGATCAACAATGTCTGTCAATTGCATGTAATCATGCATAAAAGCTATTCAAATGTACATTTCTTAAAACATAAATGTGGAAACGAAAACTAGTGCTGTTTGTTAGTGCCACTGGCATGCATAAACATACAATACTGAACTATTAACATAATTGACAGATTCATGTTTTAATTTTAAACATACATGTGGGCAGTGAATCCTCAAACCTTACCCAGTTCTGGATATCTTGCCAGAAAAACTTTCCATGGATGGCATACATACTCCCACATTAGTGAGATGTCTGACCCTGATGAGTAGCACACAACTTGTCTAACCTTGGACGTATGGAGGTTGTCAGGCAGAGAGTCATATCAGCCTCAGGCTGCAGTCTTGACCTGTATTTGTTTTTTCAGGTAGGTGAGTGAGGAAAATCCACTTTCACATAGGTATGTTGTAGCAAAGGGCAACAGGCTCATCATAGCTTTTGCTGCCAGTTGTGGAAAGTCTTTCTGGCAAGATATCCAGAACTGGGTGAGTAGTTTAGTTTCATAGATGTTTCTGAATTTGCTGTCAGTGGACAGTTCAATGAGCTGATCCTCCTCTGTCACCGTCAAGCGTGCGCCGTCTGCTGCGTTGTCTCTGAATGGAAACTGTATCCATGTCTTGTCCCTGCGCCAGGAGTCGGCCTCAGAAAAGTAGTTCCTGAATTGACCATGGAGTGCCTCCAAGTGCGCAAGAATAGCGTGTGTTACGGAAGGCGAGAGCACAGCCGAATCTCCCAGCTCATCCACCGATGGAAACATGGAAAATATTCGCTCCCCGACACGCTCCTTCCATTGTCTTACCTTTTTGACGAAGCCTTCCATCCTGTCATACAGCTGAAAGGCATGTGTGTTGCGACCTTGCATAGAACTGTTAAGTTTGTTCAGCTCAGTGAAAATGTCAGTAAGATATGCAAGTTTGGTGATCCAGACATCGTCACTAAAAAGTGCGGCCAGCTCTGCGCGCTTTTGGAGAAGTAAAAACTCCAGAATAGACGTGCGTAATTCTAACACACGTGCCAACACTGTTCCGCATGAAAGCCAGCGCACCTCAGAATGGTACAGCAGCCCAGTGTGCTCTTCTCCTTTAGCAGCACAGAGATTAGAGGAGAGTCGTGTTTGCAAAGCACTCTTCTTGACTGTATTCACAACTTTCACGACCGAGTCCATAATATCAGACAGTTCAGCGTTCATGTCCTTGGCAACAAGTGACTCTCTGTGCATCATGCAGTGCGTCCAAATCACCTCTGGAACCACATCCCTGACAAGCGCGATTAGGCCACTTTTTAATCCAGCCATGGCTCTTGTGCCGTCGGTGCACAGTGCAACACATTTTGCCTATGAAATGTCATTTTCTTAAAAGAAAGCGTCAATCACTTTGAAGATTTCAGCACTTGTTGTGCGTTCAGGAAGGCGCTTACAAAACAAAAATTCCTCCTGCATTTCATTTTGATGCACAAAGCACACAAACGCCAGATGCTGCGCGTCCTTTGACACATCCGTCGATTCATCCAGCTGTAATGCAAATGCATCTGCCAATCTCAGCTTCTCTATCAGTTGCACCCTCACATCTGAAGCAATCTCGTCAATACAGCGAGCAATGGTTGTGTCCGATAATGGAACAGTTTTCAGTATATTAATGTCGATATCATTCCCATACATTGTTTTACACATGTCAGTTGCTGAAGGCAATTTTAAATCCTCTCCAAGTGTGTATGGCTGTTTCTTTTGGGCAATCCGAAGAGCAACTTGATAAGAGCATTTAAAAGCTAGCTCACCAATTTTGGCTGATTTTTTCATCAATATCTGTTGGCCTTGGAGGGATTTGAGACGTGTTTGGAAGTATTCAACGGGTTTGTCTTTTAAGTGGCTGTGGGTTGTCTCCAAATGACTCTGCAGCTTTGATGGCTTCATAGACTTGTTTGACAGCAGAGTAAAACAAATGACACACATTGGAAATTCAATGCCATCTGTCTCCTTGAAGGTAAACCCAAACTTCAGATAATTGTCTGTATATTTTCGGGTCTTCTCTCTTTTACGCTTACCCTTTGAAGCTGCGGGGCCTGCAGCAGGTACATCGTCACTTTCATTTTCACCTGCAGTTTCTGAGGTGGAGGGTAGGCCTATCTCCTTTGTGCTTGTGGGTTTTTTTGTAGTGTTGTTACAAAACGATCCATTTTTTGAATTTTCTCCGATCCAAACATAAACAATAGCTGCTAGCATAACGTAACTAGAGAACATGAAATTCGCGGGTTTGGTAAACATTTCCATGGTAACAGCGAGCTCCACCAATCAGAGATGTCGCTGTTACACTGACTATAGGATTGTGGGTAGTGTAGTACTTTTCCGTGACATCGCGAATAAAACATGTTTTTCTTAAAACAAGGTTCGATATCATACGGACTTGTGGCTTCTACAGGATCATATACCATCGTTTCACAATCTCATAACTCGTGGTGAGTCTACTTTGGATGGTTACGACATTATGGCCAATAGTCAAAATCTCTATGCAGAATATGAATGCCATTTTCACTTCCGGAACCTCACTGTTGAGCTCTAAAAGAATGGGCTCTCGGCCAATCACGGGGAACCTGACAGAGCGAGCGTGTCACATACGGCCAGGTGATTGGCACAGCAGCAATAGGGGCGGGTCCTTGTAACGCCCGCCAATGTAAAAATGCCCGCAAACGTAATAAAACGTAAAAAAAAAAAATAAATATTTGTGGCATATAAATATCTAGTTTAAAGAGATTTAGTTCTTTGCATAAACAAAATGCTTCTTGTTAATGAGGATCATCTCTTTCTCTCTCCGTTGTCCGCAGTGCTGCGCAGCACTACCTGCGTGAATTTGTTCTCATCAAAATGAGTCAGAAGCAGCAGCCCGTTCCTAGACATGGTCTTACATGAAGATAATACATTTTGGCCTGTTTTGGGTTTTTATGTGTTTCAGAATTAATACAATCTCAGTTTTAATATATGGGCCCTAGTCAACATTCAAATGATAAGTTGTAGTTTAGAAATTAGTTTAGTAAAGTTAGGTCGGAGGCGTTTGACAGAGGGAGACGCCTTGCTTGGAAAAAAATTACAATTTCAGTGAGGAAAACATCGCCTGACATTTAGATTAAAATTACCATTGGCAATAAAAATCTGAAGAAATCTGGATTTATTGCTCATTTGTATATAGACAACACCTATCAGTCTATAGGCAAGAATCGAAAGGTTCTTGCCTATAGACGTCACCTGGGGGGAGCTGTGAGCATGTGGCCACTCAATTAGCCTCTCAAGAGGGGTAAAGAAGTTGTATAGCAGGACAGGTTCGAGATCATCACCCTTTGGAGTAAACAGAGAGAGAGAGACCCGTTTTCTCTTCCTGACAACGGACACCCAGGAGGGAGAGTGAGGTTCAAATGGCCCAGGAATATCCTCAGCTGGTGGACATTCAGAGCTACAGGGAGCACCCTGCTGCAGCGCGTCAACCGGGAAAGGAGAAGGGCCTGCCGCTGGAGGACATCATCAAGCAGTCTCTCGATTGAGTGTAATTCGACTCTTAGGATGGACAGTTCAGACTCTGCTGGGGTAAGTGGAGGCATGCCGGTGAGGTCACTGGGTATTCGGTAAGCTTTGTGATGCTAGCTTCCAACACTGTCAAACGTTGAAGATCAGAGAAAAACAGGACTCAAACCTCTTGTTTAGGTACCAGACTCAAATTTGGCACCTCTGGTGTCTAACCTGTGAAAAATCTAAGCAGGACTCAGCCAGATGTCTGAGGCAACTTTCCCAGAAAAAAAATCACAGTTAGTGACGCAACATGACCTGTGACTCCACACTGATGCGAGGAAGGCACAGGGATTGAGCCTTTGGTCAGCAGGAGACCTCTTGGAGAGTACTGCTCTCACACTGAAAACTCAGGTCTCTACCTCGGGGTGTGTGAGCAACAGAGCAGATAAGAACATTTATTTGAGCCTAGAAAAGGTGTTTTCAGTGTTTTAGGTCATGGTACACTAGGGGAACAGAGGTGATTTCACTGTCTTCGGGAGCCGTATGTGCAGAAGGTGAACCGAGGGGGGTGGCTGAATGTAGACAATGGGAATGACAATGTATGCTCCAACTGACTATTTTTTTTGGCTAACCAAGCAATGTGAGAATTATAAAGTTTCAACCAGGGGAGACCTAAAACCTACAAGAGCTAGTGCATATGTAATTACATAGACGGACTGGTTTCACAGTGATTATCTGAAAGTGAAGTGTGGGGGGAACAGAGTAATGAGTCATGTGGGCAAAGATTCTTCCGTCAAAGGCAAAACAGCTTGGGGAGAGGGTAGAGTCAATGGGAATGTCAGCTTGTAGGATAATGGAGTCGATGAAGACGTCGCCAGGACCAGAATTGATGAGAACTTGCAGGGGTGCAGAGTGTTGTGGCCACAAGAGGGAGCCCTGCAGGTAAATCCACAAAGGGGATAAAGTGAGGTGGTGGTCTGACTATCAACATACCCCCAAACTGTGATGAGCCTGCCTTTTTGGCAGTTGTGGACACAAGGAGATGACCAGACTCATCACAGCAGACGCAGAGTTTTCTTTAAATCGTCTTTATCTCTCTAAGGGAGGTAACATCATAAGGCCCAGTTGCATGGATCCCTCAGTAGAGGGAGGAGATGGTGCTCCTGTAGGAGGTTCAACAGGTGGAGAGTGAGGGAATTTTGGGGCTGGAGTGGAAACTGTTGAGTAGGACTCTATTAGCCTTCATCATGCAACCTGGTGTCTAGTCAAATGGTAAACACTATGAGACTCTCCAGATAAGTTGTCTTATCCCTAACAGCTAGCTCATTCTTACTGCTATCTGTAAACCCCTGAATGAAGTTACATGATCCCACTCACTCTCAGCAGCCAAAATCCTAAATCAAAAGCATAATTTGCTACAGAATGTGGTCAAAGATCCTAAGCAACTCAGTGACAAATAGCAGATATGACATTTCACATGTGACATTAGTCTGCTTTTGGTTGCTCCTCTGTAGAAAATACTATATAAGAACTGCAATGATGAAACGTAAAAAAATAAAAAGCATAATTTAACTGCACAACAGGTGACAACCATAGAGTGTTTTTTAGTTTTTGTTTTTTTTCTATTAAACACTGGTAGTAAGGCTAATGTTGTTTGTTTTCTTCTGGTGAGTGGTCACCTAGTAGTGACAGCAACACATGGTCTACTGGAGAGGAGTGCAACTTTTTTGAGGCCTGATGGAATTGCATTGTAGGTTTTTTAGCAACACTGAATTAGGTAATGCCAGACTTTCATAGAAACCATTGAATGCAGCACACAAAGAGTAGTTTGCTTTCTGAGTACTTTATGGCCACTATCATGTGGTCACTCGCATCTAGTTTTTGCTGTAAGCATACATCAGTTCAAAGGAGTGAACCTCAGTTGGTTTCATCAAAAATTTTATCAAGTCTCTCCTGTCATCATGAACATATAGCCATACACTGCCCATTTTTTTCAAATTTGTATAAGATTCACCCCGACTTTAACCTTCAAAGCTGGGGGTGAGAAGAACTAGATTTATGTCATTCACCAATCTCTTGTAGATATTTTGATATTGGGGACTGAAAACTTAACCTACTTGGTGGAAATACAGTAATAAAATAAAAACTAGTATATTTTCAAAGTATATGTGCATTGTATGTATAGTTATGTGAATATCTAGTTTTCTTAATATCCATAATACTCCTGTTCCTATACCCCTCACCCCTTGTCATAGAATTTGCCTCTAAAGACATAGCTTCTTTATTGGGTATGACTATCAATGACTTTCTTTTTCCTTCTTTACATGTTGCCTTCCACCATCTCCAAGTTTACATTGCTAACAATTACTGTACTCACTCAAGCTTTGACACAATGAAGACACACTGTTGTGTTCTCCACAACATTTTAAACATTTATGTCTATGCCATTCTCATTTTGTTAATGCAGAAAGTTCATCTCCAATCTTGGCCCACCACATACTTTATTGTCTAATTATTTGTCAGTTCAAGCCTAGCCTGGACTTGGGATCTACAAATGTTACATGATTAAAAGATCACCAAAAGTGTGCAGCAATTTGAAGTCGACATCCCTCTGCCCAAATGACTGGAACTCTGCAGCACCACTTTAGTTTGAGCAACATTCCTTTGGCAGCTTCAGAACAACTGTGTCACAAGTTCAAGTTCACCTACATAACAGCAACAACTCTAAAAACATTCTCCAGTATATCAAGCGCCAGTCATCACAGAAGCATCTGTGCAGGTAATCTTTGAAATAAAGCTTCTGTCATAGCTTTGTTCTTTGTGGGATTTTAAAAGGAGGAACACACTTCCATTGAAGGTCTGATTGCTTTGACAGATCAGAGAAGAACATGCAGGCTAGGGCTTTCCTCTCTGTGTGCATGTAAACAACGCTAATAGAAATGCCACAGCATGACTTCAAAACCTTATCTATTATTGGCACACCCCCCAAAAACAGTGGCTTATAATCAAATGTAAATGGTGTAATTGTAACGTAACACTGCCACATAAATAACTGTGGCTACTGTTAATTGATTGATTCACTGTGCTCTCACTGCTATATCATGAATGAAGAACTAAAAACCGATGAGAAAAATGGTGAGAAAATCATAATACTGAGGTAGTGGTAGGTCACTTGGCTGAATAAAACATTCCATAAATTATTTTATTTCACTCAGCGTGGAGGCCAACAATCAATGACATTGCAGTTCTAGTATGCTCTTAATAAGATTGTGAGTTAAAAACCTGATTTGTAATTGAGATAACTTTACATATCAGTAAAGCCCTCATGAGCACTCCAGACAAACAACAACACACTTCTTATCTTATTATACTTTTGTATCCTTTACACCGTTTGAGTGGGATAGATGGATTCAAATTTGCAGAGGTTGTGAGTCATAAAATACTTGATGCTTAATGGATAAATGAGATACTAAAATGCACAATCATGCAAATTGTGTTGATGTCATGGCTACAGTGACTCAGAAACAGCTGCACTCAGCAGTTTTCAGCCAATGACTCTGTCTGCAGGGGTCTTAGGCGATCACCAACTACAAACCTATAGCCCCCCACTCCATTAATGTCTTGTGCCTGGTGGGGGATACCAGCTCAAGCTATCAGTTCCACCTTCCTTTGACTCAGAGGATCGCCACTAAAAACATTTGAACATTTAATTAACTATAAATTCTTTCCAATACAATTCTGCCAATATTAAGTCAGTCAAAAGTTTTTTTTGTTTTTTTTTAAGCAGCAACAATGTTTGGTTTTCAAGAGTGGTAATAGTAGTTTACAGTAGATATCCAAAAGTACGGGGTGCTGTTTAGCTCAGTTGGTAGAGCGCGCGTCCCATGTGCCGAGGCTCTGCAGCGGACCTGGGTTCGACTCCCGGCTCGGGTCCCTTTGCTGCGTGTCATTCCCCCTCTCTCTACCCCTGTTTCCTGTCATATCTTCAGCTGACCTCTCAATAAATCCATAAAAGGCCAAAATAAATACTAAAAAAAAGAAAAGTACAAACAGGGTCACAGTAGAGAACCTAACTTCCAGTCCAGCAAGAATCACTTAAAACTACTGAAAGCTGAACAGACAGAGACTGTTAGGAACCTCTCTCTCTCTCTGGGTTAGTGTTAGGGTTGGTTGAGTATCGCAATGCACGCTTGTTTGAGGGAGAGAAGGGGGTACATCATGTAGTGGCTGCGATTTGAAGATGTCACCCAGTACGCTTGGAGGAAAGTTGGCCACGCTTTGCCCCTATGCTGGAAATGATCCAACTCAGGTGGCTTGGCACTTGAGTCTGTCTCATTCCACCCTAAAGCACTGTGCTGACCAGGTCCTTAAACACCAGGCAGACAGCTGGCCATCAGGTGTTTTTGGGGCTGTCACTGTCATGTCTGTGTATCTGTCATGTCTCATGATTGTATGCTATATGAATACAACTGATTTGTGCGTTTTTTCACATTTGGCACAATTGTTTACTTTGACTCAAGGATATACTGATAGCATTTTGGAGGCAAAAGTCAAGGTCACCATGACCCCAAATTGTGTGGGGACAATATTTCAAGAATGCATTGAGGGATTTTTCTCAAATCAAACACAAACCTACAACTGACTGAAGAGTGAACTAATTAGATTTTGGATGTTAAGGTCAGTGCAATATTTAAGGTTGCGGTGACCTTGGAGCATATTTTTGCTACTTAGGAGCTTTACCTTCTTTAAAGCGGAAGCATATAACCTCCAGGTGGTAGTTCTCATTCATTCTCATTATTTTGCAGCCAGTGTTTCCCCCATGTTTTCTTGAGACTATGGTGAGTGGACATCAGACCCCTAAAAGTTAAATGCATGAATCTGTTGTACTTTGAGAAAAAATCAAGAACATTCTTTTTTAAATTGAGCACCCGCAAGTGCCATCTTGACTAAATATTAACTGATCTGTCTGGTTGAGGTTGTGTACATGTGCAACACAGTTGTCTTTTCTGAGCCCAGTTCATAAACACTATTTCCTATTAGAATTTAGTAAACGTAAGACATGATGTGAATATTTTTTGGTCACGTGTTTATCAGCAAAAAGTCACAGAACAGTGTTGGAAGTGGTTGCGAAATAAAACATAGTCTAATGAATACAATGTCCAGCTAGGTGAAGAAGATAGACAAGACAGACAGACTTTACAGAGATGGACTGCAAGCTGGCACATCAACTCAACTTTACTTTTATTTGAAACCAACCTCTTTTTTTTTCTTTTCATGAGCATCTTTTTCCTTGATGGTTTCTGTTGTTGCAATGTAATGTAGTTCAAGAAAGTGGTATTAAGTTAGGATTAGGATAATAAAATGCTGTCATGAGCTTTATTTTGCATATCCATGTATAACAGGGCTTTTTACCTCCCCTGAGAGGGGAGTTTTATTTTATTTATGTATTTATTTTTATCTTATTGTTTAGAATATGTAAGCATCACACAAAAATAACCAACAAAGTTTACAAAGTTGAGAATGGCTATTTTCTTTCAATTAAAATAAATGTAATGATGGTAAATGGTCTTGCATTTTCATAGCGCTTTTCCAGTCTACTGACAGCTCGAAGCGCTTTACAATACATGCCACATTCACCCATTCAAGGTGACAACTGCTCATCAGGAGCAATTTGGGGTTCAGTATCTTGCTCAAGAACACTTCAAAATGCAGCTAGGAGGAGCTGGGATTCGAACCAGTGACCTTCCATTTACTAGGCAATCCACTCTACCCACTGAGCCACAGCCGCCGCAGTTTGCTGACACCATAGGTGCTTTCTGCAGAAGTGCAGTCAGGTTGCATTTCTCCAAAGTTGATTTGACACATCTGCAGGCTAAACACACTATCCTGGTCTATATGAACAGCAGGACTGGTGTGCTGCCCTCTTGACAGAACTGACTGTGCAGTGCCGTTTGTCTGTATTTTCTTTTGGACAGGGAAAGTCTGCACAGCTGTTTTTTTCCTTCTCATTCATCATTCTGCAAACCCTGAATAACATACACTGATCAGCCACAGCATTTAAATCTTAATACGTAATATTGTGCGGGTACCCCTGCACAGCTCTGGCCTGTTTTAGTATAGTCATAAGGGGTGCTCTGTGGTGTCTGGCACCAAGATTTCCAAATCCAATTGGTCCTGTATGTTGAGGGTGGGGCCTCCTTAGATCGGACTTGTTCCAGCATGTCCCAGATGCTCATCAGATCAGAATCTGGGAAATTTGGATACCTTGGGCTCTTTGTTGTTTTCATCAAGCCTTTCCTGAGCAGTTTTTGTGGTGTGTCAGGGCACATTGTCCTCTTGAGGGGGCAGCTACCATCGGTGGAGTGTCGTAGTGTTGTGTTGGTCGCAAACGTGTCGTTCAAACGAACAAATCTTTTGAGTGAACGAAGTGAACGAAATCACTGCAAGAACTGATTCGTTCCTTTCTCAGTTCAGTTGAGCTCAGCCGTGAGCATGCTGGCGGGAGTCGAACTGCCGCGATTCACACAGAGAACTGTGAGGACGTAATTCATGTTCGCGCTGTGATTCGTTCATGATTCGCGAACCTACTGCATACAGAGAACTGTCGCTGAGGACGTGATTCTCGTTCACGTACTGTGCTGAAAGTGGCGCTGTGTCACTCACCCACTCACTCAGGGCAGAGGAGTTGATTTACGTTCAGTAACCGTGCTGCTAAAACTAGCGCTGTGTTGCTAACATCCGTGTAGCGTCATGTTAATTGATTTTACTGTGCACAGAGGACACTTTCACCGTGTAATAATTTTAGTGCATGTATACCACTCAAAGCAGCGCTGCATCTCCCGCGAATGATTGTGCACTATAGTCCATGAACGCACCGTCCCTCAGTAAGTGAACGTGAACCTCAGGGCTGATTAATGAACTGAATGACGGATTGTTTGGCTGCTTATCAGTTCAGGGAGTTGGAGAGCACTGAACGATTCGGTGAACAAACCTTTTGAACAAATCTTTTGAACGAATCATTTTAATGAACGGATTCTAGAAATTCAGTACAGTAAAAAGAACTGCCGTTCCCATCACTAGAGTGCCTCTGCCATGAAGGGGTGTACTTGGTCCACAACGGTGAGTGGTGTCAACATGAATGGCAGGACCCAAGGTTTCCCAGCAGGTCACTGCATTGTATTGAAATGATCAATGTTATTCACATCACCTGTCAGTGGATTTAATGTTGTGGCTGATCGGTGTGAGAAATTAGTTATTTGAAGTGATTAAAAACCTTACCTCATCACTCATCACAATTCACAAAAAGTAATTCTATATTTTATTTTCAAAGAGCTTCTAGTATACTAAACTAACTGATCTCTCCTTGGTGTTTATTGAGGAACCAGTTAGCTATCTGCTAATTTAAAATGTTCTAGTGAGGGCAGAATAACTGATGTTTTCCCTGCACAGCCTGATTTGATCTGAATACCACCTTAGTCATAGTATTTCTATTGAAAAGCCATTATAAACCAAATGACATTATGAACAAGTTGTACTTTTTCATCCTAGTTGAAACAATAGCTTATGACAGATATGGAAATCAAACATGTTTTACTAACACATACAGGCAAAACCAATGTGAGTTTTCTTAAGGTGGGGGATCTTAACTGCTAATTAGACTGATGAGCTGACCACTTGTAAGAATACAGACAGATGGAGTTAGTTCCCATGGAAATTTCGTAACCACCTGTCGATATGTTCATTGAATCTCATCAACACCGCCCATGGTTCAGATGCAGATAAACATGCACATACACGTGCACATACACGTGCACGTGACAAGTGCATGCAAGTAGACATGACAAACACACATATTGGCACTCTTTTAATCACAGCATGGAAGAGACACAAATAGCAAAAAATGTCCTAGGCAGAGTGCTTGAGCCATGGTTGCTACTAACTGGAGAGGAGAAAGCTAGTAAAGAAAACACAGGCTAATACAAATATACATGTCAGTCAGAAAGAGTGATAGAGAAAGATTGAGAAAGACAGAGGAAGTGTGGGGAAAAAATGAAGACCTGAATCATAAAATAACACCATAATTAAACATTCAGGTATCACCTACGTACTCAGGCACGTACATGTTTACACACATAAAACAGCAATGAAAGTGCACACAAAATCTTAGTGGTGCCAGCCCTCACAATCACACAGACATTCAACCACACGCTCAGTCCCACAGAACTCTGAAACTGCAAACAAATATTAATACTTAATCCTGATAATCCTCAGGTTAACAAAGCAAAGAAGGCATTGCAGGGTTGCCGATTTACACCATTGTGAGATGACATATCGAAAGGAAAAATAAATGACTAAATAAATAGATAAACAAACAAACAAGAAAATAAAGACAGAGAAAAAAACAGAATAAAGAAAGTCCCTTCATATCCTGAAATATAGCAAACACAAGCTTGAATACATGGACTGCATGGGGGTGGCTTTAACTGAATTAAGCCTTATTTGTACCTCAATTACACTCCACTTTCCCCTCTGTTACAGCCTTAATTAGCATTTATCAGAAAGCAGCCTAAATGAGAGAAATGCATCCTGAGTAACTGGAAAGGCACAGCCAGAGACATGCATGGTGTGGTCAAGTCAGTTACACACAGTAGATGTAAAGACCTCATAGAAGACATGTCACTATTAAGCAATGTCATCTTGTCCAAAAACCCAAGCCTTTGATGACCTTTAAGCAACATGTCCTCCTGCCTTCCTCCTTTGCTGCCGTTTTAATTACTACAGCCACTGGAGGTTGCTAAAAAAATAACATAAAATGAATCAAAGTTTCCTATTTTTGTTATTTTTGTTTTAACTGAAATAGACTGAACTGGTACGGCAGGAGACACTGCACTTAGGTCAGAAAATGTAAACCAGTTCGGATCTTGGTTTTGTAAAAACTAAGCACACGAATGAGGACTGTTTTCAAGCAAAAGGCAAACACCTTTTTAAATAACAGTAAGTTGTAGTATGGCATTGTCATACATTAATTTGCCCTTATTAACTAAATTAAAGTGAAACTCTCGCTAAAATGCAACCTTGGCTTTTTTTGTGAGTGTATATGAGTCAAACCTTCGTGTAAAAGCATAATTACGATGAAAGAGGCACTTTTAAGATTTACCGTATTTTCGTTTTCGGGTCAAGCTCATTTTCGATGGAGTGCTACAGGCACTTTTACAATAGCATCAAAATCGCTAATTTTAAAACACTAATAAGGCTCCACACAACATGAAACTTTGCTCGTAGTATCACCAGGGTCTCTACACATGAACATGAGCATTGAGAACATTGTTTGTGTACACAGAGTTTGCTAAAAAGAGAGTTTTTGAACAACTCATGTTAGCAGTTGCTTTTTCCGCTAGCCGCCATCCTGCCAGCCAAGAAGTATCGATTTCTGAATGCGACTTAACATGGAGGACAATTTTGCATGCAAGCCAAGTGCAGTATGTTTTTGGTACTAGTAGCCAACAGTCTAAGCACAATACAGTGAGGTTGTAGGTAAGCTTTGTCATAGAGACTCAAACAGTATTGACAGAGTTTCTGACACAGGAATTCATTCTCAGAAATATCTGTTATTAGACTTTTTACGACTGGCTGTATTACCTTGAAGCAGTCCACAGTGATGCAAATCCAAAACACATAATAACGGTATGTTTTTTGTTTTTTTTTTGTAATCAGTAACTGTCAGTAAGACATCTAATCAGTACCCAACCCTCATAAGCCACCCAGGCAATGTATGATATGTACATGAGTCAAATTCCTTGTTGCTCGCAATGTTACACACAGTTTCAATAGAAATGAATCCAGCTGAATCCATAAATAATAAACATAAAACTATGATACAAAGACAAGCTGATGAAAGAAACAAGTGCATAAATACAAAGAAGCAAAAATGGCCAGCAATGTACCATTATATGTACAAATCAACTGTTTCAAAAACAACTTCAACAATACAAACAGTGCGTATAAATAATTATTGGATATAGTATATTAAGTGGGTGATAAAGTACAGTATATGCATGTACACATGCCTATATATATATATACATAGTATTTACAGTATGCAGGATTAAGATTGTTAAAAAACAGTGTGCCCCAGAACCCTCTTGCTTTGAAGCAATGGCGCTAAAATGTATCGCATCAATCCATGTTTAAGATGTAAGATCAGGAGCCAACATGGAGCTACAGGTTGCCCTGATGAACAACTCAGATTAAAGGAGCCGACATGAAATTATGTCTGCAGTCTTGGATATCTGATATGCTGGTTACTACATATAAACCCATAGCAACCTGCCAAGACTGAATGTCAGACATGTAATATTATGATTAACTCACACATTTTGGACATTGGCAGCTTGTCAATAGGGGGCGCTAGGACGCCGCACCACCAGGCCCACATGAAGAAGTATCATATAGACATTAATTTAATAAAACTTTATATTTTAAAAGTGGGTAACATGTATAATCTGCAATAAAAACATAGATTAAAAATGATTTACGTTGTGTAAAGTTACTGAGAGGTGACATATTTCTGGCTTTGGGTGCAGAAATCTTTGGCCAAAGCTCATTATAAGTTGTACATGCACACTTCACTTGCTTTAATACAAGAGATACGAGCTTGCTGGGTGCTGACTTTCACCGCCCTAAGGCCATGATAGACAGCGCAAAAAGGAGTTAACATGGGAGCAGATGATGTTTAAATCCATAGAAAGTGGGAGGAGCCTTGTATGATACAATGAGTTGGGAGAATAGACCGAGATGGAGAAATAAAGTTCAGTTAAGTCGCTGTAAAACAACGCCGAGAGGAGAACTCTGGAGGAAAAGTTTGGAGTGAAAGAGCTCGGACCTGACCAGACAGAGGTGCAAGACAGAGGAAGACAGTACACCCTGTCTTTTTCATGAGGTTGGTTTGCTAAGAAATCATGGCTAACTGCAAGCAGTGAGGTCGGCATTGTATTTTGCTTTCCTTGCCTCAAACAGCAGGAACTGAACCAGCATTGATCCAAATATGATTGATTTGAATCACTTTGCACAAAACAGTGAAAAACCATGAAGAGCCAAATGGAAAATGCTATGCATCTTGGCATGTTTGGTAGAGTTAAATTACTCCTTTGGTTTTTTTTTTTTGAGAGATCTCAAACATATATTACTGGTCCAAGCAAGAGTTCTAAGCAGTTTCTCTGACTTTACCCCCCCTCCCCCCATAAAAATAAAAATTTACCAGCCACCCCTGTTTTGTGAATTAATTTCCACATACAACATGTATATATATATATATATATATATATATATATATATATATATATATATATATATATATATATAAAATCATTTACCTTATGGTCCTTTACCTCAGCTTCCCTTGACAATTATCAGAGGACTATGCCATCTGCACCTTGTTATTTATGGCTTGAGCTTCAACCCCAATCACCATGACAACATAAAGCACTGGCTGTGCTGTAGTCATGGTGATGAAAGCAGGTGGACACTGAGGTTTGAGGGGTGAGGCAGGACAGGAGCAAGAAAGAGGTTTGAGGGAGGAAACTGAGACATTCATAATAGGAGCACAACTGAGAAAGGGAAAAGAGGGCTGGGAATATATTGTAAGGCACCATCATCTTCATTTTACTGTTGTCATTTCTTGTATTACAACTTTTATTCTTTTCCATTATGTTAATCATCGGTCTATCTTGTTTTAAGTCTTATTTTATGTCTCACACATCTTCTGTGATTGTATGTACTATTGCCCATCTTTCCTTTAACCCGCTGCCACTTATTTATTTCTTTAACTGCTGGTGAAATCGTCTGTGATTCCACTCAGCTGTCTTTTCTTTTTGTCACTACTGGATGCCTGTTTTGTTTTTTTTGCCTCTCATATTGTTTTCATTAGCCTATTTAGACTCTCTATTTTCTAACTTTGTAGCTAAAGCATAGTGAGGAAGAACTGAAAAGAAGCTGCAACTATTTCAGTGTAATATAAATGGTAGAAGTCCGACTGACTGAAACAATTTAAAAAACTTCAACTTCTCTGACGCCCACTTGTCTTCATGCTTTAAGTCACAGTTGCCGCTGTTTTTGTGTGATATTGTGTTTCACATCCTCTCCAGAGCTGAAGCAAGGTTCGACTGACAATGAATTTTGAAGAACTCTTAGAAACAAAAAACCTTATAACTGCTGACAAGTAAGGTGAACAACATTATCTGGTTACAATAGCACCTTTTTCCTTGAAGCTGATGTGTTGCAAGCAGGACAAATGGGCAAGCATAAGGAACTGAGTGACTTTGACAAGGGCCAAATTGTGATGGTTGAATGACTCATTCAGAGCATCTCCGAAACTGCAGGTCTTGTTGAGTGCTCTGAAGTGGTTAGTAGGCTATCTACTAAAAGTGGTTTAAGGAAGGACAACGGGTGAACCCACAACAGGTTCATTGATGCATGTAGTGAGCGAAGGCTAGCCTGTGTTGTCCAATTCCAAAGAAGAGCTACTTTGGCACAATAAGCTGAAAAGGTTCATGCTGGTTCTGCTTGAAAGGTGTCCGAACACAACCCATGCAGACACCTGTCCACCTCGGAAAGCTACATTTGGCACATCATCATAAGAACTGCAGCATCCAGCAACGTAAAAAAAAAGGTGGCCTGCTTTGATAAATCTTGTTTTCTTTTACATCATGTGGATGGCTGGGTGTATGTGCATTGCTTACCTTGGGGAGAGAGGATGCCAGGATGCACTATGGGAACAGGGCAAGCCAAAGCAGGCAGTGTGATGCTTTGGGCAGTGTTCTGCTGGGAAACATTGGATCTTGCCATGGATGTCACTTTGACACATACCACCTATCTAAACATTGTTGCAGACCAAGTACACTCTTTCATTGAAACATTATTCCTTAATTGCAGTGGCTTCTTTCAGCAGGATAATACACCCTGCCACACTGCAAAAATGGTCCAGGAGTGATGTCAGGAACAAAACAAGTTCAAGGTGTTGACTTTGCCTCCATTCTTCCCCGGATTTCAATTCAATTGAGCTTTTGTGGAATGTGCTGAACAAAACAGTCAACCTTGCAACTTAGATGACTTATAGTATCTGCTGCTGACATCATGGTGCCTGATACCACAGCACACTGTCAGGGGTCTTGCGGAGTTTGTGCCTTGACGGGTCAAAGCTGTTGGCCACAGGGGGACCAACACAATATTAGGCATGTGTTAATGTTGTTATGGCTGATCAGTGTACAATGGTGCATTGGTACAACTGTAAACGTACTAGATATAATTGTTGAATGCTTTCAAAACTTAAACATGCATTTAATCAAACCCCTTCTTGCCAGTTCAAATGAGGCTTCTGCATTTAGCTGCAATGTATACAACAAGAGCTGCATAGCTGCACCTGTGACTTACTGTCAATGATGTTTGATGGTACATGTATCCCAGAGAGTCAGCATTGGATGTTTGGTTTGTGGCACAATTTTTCAATTTCTCAGTTTACTAAAGGAATGAATATGTCTATAGATAAGCATGTGTAAAAAAAAAAAATGTTGTGCAAGTGCTTGTTGGGCTGTTCCCTGGCTGTAGTTTGTCTGTGGAATGAATGCACCACCAGACACGTCTCTATGCCCTTGTGTGTCCAACTTGGTTTTATCCCATTGACCACTTCATACACCACCAGGAGTGTTTCAGAATTCAGCATTGCTCTTGCCTGTGAATTTCTGACACCAATGATGACATAAACACAAATCAACAACATTAGGCAGGCAAGATGCTATACTTCTGAAACACTCCCTGTGGGATATGAAGCAACGTGGATTGTGGAACAAAACAGCGGTGCACATGGCAGGTATAGAGATTGTGGAGTGGAATCAAGTGGTTTTGCTCTGGTGATGATATATGTTTCCTTGTCACCTGACTGATAGTAGAGCCCTCACCTCTCCATTCATCTGGGCTTTCTGGTTAGGGAATGATTTTTTTGTCCTTGTGATCACGCATCAGACATATCAAGATGTATATTCCTCAAGATTGATGTTGTTTTCCTGGGTGGCAACATCTCTCAGCATTTGCTATTGTGTGCACTCAAACATTCCTGTAGCTTCATCTGTCTGCACATTTTACAATTTTCAGTGTAGACTGATGGCAGTATATACTGACGGCTTGACCCTTTTGATCAGCTTGGAGTAAGTGGGCAAATAATATGGTTGACATCTTCACATCAAACTTTGACATCTGGTGTGTGAACAGTGTTGTTCAGCATTACGATAAAAAAAATAGAAACAGTTTATAAGCCCTCATCGAAGCATTGTAGCTGCTATTCATCAAGGATACCTTAAGTGAAAACGTGCTATGATTTAAGTGCTAAGGATAACAACAAAGAAATGCATATATGTCATGCTATGCGGGGTCGAGGTAAAGTCTGAAAATATGAGTCTTGAGTCTTTTGTGTACGATGGCTGTGATTCCACTGTCCTGACTTTGGTCGGGAGTTCGTTCCACCACCGAGGTGACAGAACAATGAAGAGTCGCTACTTTCCTGAATGAGCTTGTCTGCTGTCAGCGCTAAGGTAAGGTATGGGTACCAGCCATCCAGCTAATGTAGCAGAGCAAGGGGTGTGTGGTCTGACCAGTGTTTGGAGGTAGACTGGTGCAGCTTCATTGAGTGATTGTGCCAATCGGGAGGTGAGGGACAGACAGCATCTAAAGAGGAGGAAAGGGAGGATAACAGAATGGAGCAGGCTTCCTTGGTAGACATTAGAGAGAATTGATCTGTGGATGGTAGTGAGGAAAGGACAGTTGAGGAGAGAGCAGAAGAGGAAGAGGAGAGGAATTTCTGATTGCTGCAGGTAATGACCATGTGAGGTGTAGGGGCGAGGGAGGTGGTGGATTTCAAGGGCAGAGAGAAAGTGACAGTGTGATGGTTAGACACAATGAGAGGCGTAACAGAGAGTGCCCAGGTACTACAGGACCTTGTGGAGACTAGGTCAAGTTAGTTGCTGGCCCGATGGGTGGGTGGAGAGGGGGAGAGTGTGAGGTCAAATCTGGAGAAGAAGTCGATGAATTCAGATGAGTGCAGCTTCTCTGGGTGGACATTGAAGTCACCCAGAACTACGAGTGGTGTGCCATCGTCAGGGGAGCAGCTTAGGAGGGCAACCATCTCATCAAAGAAGTCACACAGAGGTCCAGGAGGGCGATAGATCACGACAATGTTGAGTTTGAGAGGAAGGGTGACAGAGACAGCATGGAATTTGAATGCAGATCTTGGTGGGTTGTCCAGTGGAAGGACCTGGCAGGACCACATGGCTGAGATGAGGACTCCAGGTCCTCCTCCTTGACCTGTTTGTCTCGGTGAGTGTGACAATGAGTAGGTAGTTGAGAGGTTGGCTGGAGTTGCAGTTTTTTCTGGGGTGATCCAGGTCTCAGTAAGGGCCAGGAATTGGAGAGTCTGCAGAGAGACATGTCCACCTTCTTGACTGCAGACTGGTGGTTCCATAGCTCCCCAAATGCTTCAAGTTCAGAACTAATGGAGAAGGTTGGATAGCAGAGATTGGCTGGGTTACAGCCTCAAGCAATGTGTCTCCTGTGAAATCTTCTCAGGTTTGATGTCCTGACTAGGATTGGGTAGGACTCATGGCCATGTAGCTAGCGGCTAGCAGCTAGCTGTTAGCTAGCGGCTAGCTACACACGAACATCCACAGATTCCGATTCCACTTTGTTGTCTGCGCGTCTCCGGATCTCCTCAGACCCGAACAGACTCGGTCCGGACTCGTTTAATCCCATTAATCCACAACAGTCAGTTTAGATGCACAGAACAGAACGGGACCGAACCGCCGGCAAAATCCCGGTCCAGCTCGCGCCGCTGCAGGTATCAATCTGCTTGTTTCTTCAGGTATGTCGTGGGCTTGAGCTCTGCAGTGATTGGCTCTGGTGCGCACGTGGCCACGGTGTGCAGTGATTGACTCTGGTGCGCACGTGACTGTGGTGGCTCCGGTGGACAATGCTCGGTGGAATTTGAAAAGCATTTATGAAATAATTTAGTCACGGTATCATTGCAGTCCAAGCAAATGCTTAGATGCACACCACTGAACCACGCAGCAGCCATGTTGAAAGTCTCAGGTCAGTGTGATCCTTATCCGCAGAGATATTTGACTAACAGAAACACACACACACAGACAGACAGAGATTCCGTGCTTTTATAGAAAGATAATGACAATCTTCTTGTTGATCTAGTTTGCTTATGTAAGTCATATAGAGGCATCAGTGTTTGATTGAGAATGTTTCATATCCATTTAAAAGTTCCTTGTGGTGAACATAAGTACTTAAAGAGAATGTTTTGGTTTTTTTGTAAAGAAGCAAGGAAGTCAAAAGAATTGTTTCCACTGAAATGGAAGGAATCTAACACTTTTCTATTGACTGGACCTTACATGCATAATTCTGAACAAGCTCAGAAAGTTGCTTTCATGGACAAATGGACATCTCTACAAGACTCTACACCCAATGAAGCGCTTCAGGTTTAATAGAGAGAAAGTTTTGTGAAATTAAACAGCTCGAGGACTACAACAAGAAGAACCTTGCATGCACTCATAGTCTGAATTATTATAATCCGCAAAGCGCTTGAAAAGAAAATATTCTAGTTTTTCTGACTGACAGCTGGGATCATTGTAAAGCTTATGTGACTTCAGAATTTTGGTTTTCATAATAACACATATTTAACACCCAATAACAGAATAGCCAACATATGTAGCCAAATTAGGTTTATGTCAGTTATTCAGTAACTTAATCTGACTTTACAGGCAGCAGTGTCTGGATGGCTTTTTTTAACCCTTACTTTATTCCTGTTATTCCTCTGATAGTCTGTGATTACCTTCAGTGTTTTGCTGCTGTGAATCACCTTCTTACTGTTTAACCTGTCTTCAAAATGATGATTGTGTTGGAGGCAGTGTTAAGTCCCTGTTTGGTGTCCAGCCTTGTTCAGTCATCAGGCTGCTAAATCCAATTTAGCTGGGCCCCATCACCAGCGGTGACTCCCCTTGTGATCCAAGGTCCTGGTCTTGGCAAACTCTAGAACCAGCGTGGGCTAGATGGCTAACTGAGCCATAAACTTACTAGCAAAAAGATAGTCAAGACAAGCTAGTAAAGAGTAGACGTTTTCTGTTACTCTGGTGATAGGCTGTCCTCTATATTTTTGGAGCTACCTTCAAATTCTGTCCATATATTACACATTTCATCTTTAAGGCTTTTTTATACCATTCTGCTTAATAAACACAATTATGTGTGGATGTCTTTATCATATTGCGATTAAACTCTTGGGGATTACAGTTGAATTAGAAAAAATCCAGCCTTAGTTTTCTATAGTCAGTGTATAAAAGATGGTCATTATTTTAATGTATTTGTTTGAATTCTACATAGTACTCTATACGATTGCAGCTCTGACTAATTTAACCTGGACTGTGGATGATATTAAAACATTTAGATAACATGGTTAAACTGTACCCCAGTCTAATCCCTTTATGGGTGGCCTGTGAACTCCTTTGGCTCCATTTAAAAAGCATAGTTTTCACATAACTCTTCCGACCTCAACCTGGCTTTGCAGGTTCTTCTTTAAAAAAAAAACACAACAACTGTTATCAGGGAGGAGCCCCGTGGGCATGATCTGATTTTGAAAAAAAGGCTATTATTAGTCATATATTTGTCTTAACAGTTAGATCTTTTTTAGTCTCTCTCGCTCTCTCTCTCTCTCTCTCTCTTTCTCTCTCTCTGTCTCTCACACACACACACACACACACGCACCATTTCTCATTAGTCTCTCTCAGTTTTTTGCTGGGTTTCTTTAATGGTGGGGTTGAAAACAGGACAAAGACAGGTGCCAATACTGGATAGGAGGGTAGAATCACAGGGCTGATCTTATCAAAATCACACACAGAGACACACACACACACTCACACACACACACACACACCCACACACCCACACACACACACACACACACACACACACAGACAAACACACACACACAGTCCCTTGCCTCTCGTAACAGATAATAAACAAAGTGCAGACTATAATTGCTCTCCAGGATCTGTGGCGCCTGTTGCTGTGCAAATGTGTGTGTGCGCATGCTCCAGTGTATTATGGTGTATTGATGGTCATTAAAATTAATGATGAGGAGCTGATGTCACTAAGTAAAAAAAGTGTGTGTGTGTGTGTGTGTGTGAGCGAAAGAGAGAGAGAGATTGAGTGAGTGATATAGAAAGTCAGCAGGGAAAAAAAATTAGCTTCAGAATAATACACTATATTGTCAGGCATGTTTGTGGGTGTGTATTCATGCATTTTAGTGTGCATGTGGGTTCGTGTCCATCACCATGAGATTAATGGTGCACTAAAAGGTAGAAAGGGCATGCATGTAAGAGAGAGACACAGAGAACAGACAGGAAGGATTTGTGATAGTCAAGCACAAATCACCTGCTGACTCTTTTCCCAAATTGGCATGATATGGGCAGGAAAAAGAAAGGGTTGATTATCAATATGAAAGAGTGGCAAGGGAAGAGTTTAATGATGATAACCAGGAAATGTAAAAGAAAATAATGATGACAAGTGTAGCAGTGAAATGGGATTGTGATGGAGGACTACTACAATTGTTAGATCTGATTTTAGATTTGAAGACTATATCCACAAATGTCTGCCCTGCTCCTAGAAATACTAATACTATGAAGAAAGGAAAGTGTATGAATGCATTAAGTGGTGAGAGAAAACAAAATTAAAAGGAAGAAAGTACAGAATGTGTAGAACTTGCTTACACTCTGCTAATGCCAAACAATTTCATAACTGTCATTTTCCAGCAAAATAGCACATGGTAGTAAGCTGGCCAGTGTATGACTGGGCCATCAGCATTTGGATGCAGCACAGTAGAAAACATATTTTCTCACAGGCAAATATAATCTATTAAACACACCAACAGCAAAACTTTCAAAAGTCAAGAAATTAAGGACCTTTGTAATTTTATCTTCAACCCTGCAGCCCCATAATCTACAAGTGCAATGATGAATATGTCTGTATATAAATATGGTAGTGGGCTATTATGGAAATCCTGGCATGCAGAGCCTGTAACTGTGTACGTCTAACTGTGAATCACTAGAATATGCTGTGGAGTAAGCAGCATTAGCCAGAGAAAATTACATAATAATCATATGGAATGGACTCTTGTGCAGGGTGCCATCATAAGTCAATTATACATACTGATTGAATTACTTAGTTTCTCATGATGCTGTTGCCATGGTGTATCTGATTTTCTTCATCTGATCATTGCTGGTGTTGTTCCTGGAACATCATAACCTATGATGCCCCAGCACCACTATTTCAACTTGGCACAAGTGACAGAGTCTGCATTTAGAGCAGTTGTGGCTGGAGGGGTTAATGTAGGACTCTCCCCCAGGGGACTGTGGTTTGTATCTGTTTGAAAAAAACTGCACTGTTAAGTTTTGGTTAGGTGTAGCAGCAAAAACATACTTAGTTATGGTACCACCAACACAGCGATACCAGATTGTGCATGTTTCCATAATGACATTACTACATGGTGTTTGTATGTATGTTTTTGCAAGGCAAAAAATAGAATTTCTAAGACTGAGGCTTGGTATTTTCATGGACAGACTGTTACCTAAAGTCACCCACAACTCCACCAAGGAAAAGAAAGTCTTGCCAAATACCTTTGACCACCCCAAGGCACCCAAACATCTGTTTTAGCATAGTAGAAATAATGTGGCTGCAATAACATGCAGTGAAATGATGTAACACGTACTAAACTAAGAAAAACATTTAAGGAAGTTTATGTTTTGGTAGATGATGTTTTTTTTGTTGTAACAATGCTTCTGGGCAATACATCTTATACTGTTGGAAAGTATGTTTATTTACCTTTTAACTTTATTTAACTTTTTAACTTTATCACATTTTTAAGATACATGTATTTTGGGGATGAGCAGCAGAGCTGAGTATTGGGGTTGCGCCCATGAAAAATCTTCTCTGCCAATGCCAAACAACTTGTTCTACAGTTGCTATTGACTCTTGTTTTGAGCTTCTGGTACCCTGAGGTACCAGAAGGTGCCTGGTAGGCACCTGATTGTCAGCAGCTGTGAGCATGGACCCTGCTACAGTGATCAGTTGGTGCTCCAAGAATCTGTATGCCACGATTGACTGATCTGGATAGGGCCTGTGCTATGGTGAAACTTCAAGATGGTGTTTTGCAAAACCATGTTGTGGAGTAAGCCCTAGTATCATCTCCAAACTGAATGCCAACTTTCATATAATGGGGGATGTCAGAGATAGGCCACGAAGTGGGCACTCCAAGAAGACGGTTTCCTCAGCCTGTCAGCACTTAAAAAACGTAGGCAGTCCTCTACAGATTTGCAGTCAAGGTTTGCAGGATGATATGACTGATGGCTCACTGCCCAGACAATCCTGAAAAGACAGCACGCTGCCAATCTCACGTCTCATAGGGCTGCCAGGAGGCCTACCACGACTGCCCTTCACTGTCAGGCCCATTTGCACTGGTGTTGGTGCTCTGGAACCTGAACATGTGGAGGCACATTGTGTTCAATGATGAGTCGAGATTCTGCCTATGGCAGTTGGATCATAGGGTCATAGAGTGGAAAAGACACTGAGAATTCTATGCTGATTGCTGCACCAATAGAGTAACATATTTTGCGGTAGGCAGTGTGATGGTGTGGGGCGGCATCTTGAGGCTTGTCATCATTGGAGGCAATCTCAATGTAGAGAGATATCAATGTATATCCCAGATCTCTACGGTCTGGGAGCGAACTCTATCCTCCAAGATGACAACACTCGCCCCCACAGAGCAGGGTTTTCTCAAAGACTGCCTCCTTTTGGAGTGGAGAGGATGGAATGGCCTGCCAGTCCTGACTTCAACCCCATTGAACAATTGTGGGATCAGCTTGGGCATGTTGTTCATGCCAGAGTGAAAATCACAACCACTTTGGCTGACTTGTGACAAATGCTTGTTGAAGAATGGGATGCCATCCCACAGCAGTGTGTGACCAGGCTGGTGACCAACATGAGGGGGATGTGCCAGGCTATTGTAGCTGTGTATGGTTCTTCCACACGCTACTGAGGCTCCTGTTTGTTGAATAAATAAATTGTTAAATTGCCAATATGTCTTGTTTCTTTAGACTTCAATCATCCAATCCACCAAACAAAAGTCAATAGAAGAATAAGCTGTATGGCAGAGAAGGTTTGTCAAATACTTCATGGCCGCAGCCCACATACTCATACATACAAAAATGTGGCACTATTTAAAATGGAAATATGGATTTATTGCCAAGAAGCATTGTTGCAGCTAAAAAATACCTACCAAACACACATTTCCTTACTTTTCCTTACGTTTACATAGAACTGAAGTTACATTCAATAACTAATGTGATCCTTGCTCATTCCGACTTTCGGTAACACAATTACGTAAATGGAAGGTAAACAAAGCACCTCAGTGTCACATTCACATTGTTACATTTGAACCCCAACAGAACACAACCTGCTTCACTTTGGCATCCTCCCCTCAACCCCCTTCCAACTCTAAATGGTCTCCTAACTTTTATGTTTGACGCCTAAAACAGCTCTCTCCCTCTTTCTCCTCATACACTTCACAATCTCTTGATGGATAAAACACACAACGAGACAGACATACACGCTGCACTGACTATACGGCAATAAAACACCTCTCCTAGTGATTTTTGAAACACTTGACTTAACCTCTGGGACATGCTGGTCTACTGAGCACACGCACATACATACACAGACCTTTGAAAGGAACAACTTAACCTCAGAGAGTTGATCCTTGCTAAAACCTACTGAAATATGAAAGACCTGGTGGGAGGAGGGGGGAAGCTGAACTCAAGCAGACACAAAGAAGGGAAATACAGGAGGGAGGAGCTGCAGAAGGACTGAGTGAATATTGGATGGGGAGAGACAAGGTCATGGAAAGGTCTGGGACATGTGCTGTGTCAGTGCAGCTACATAATGGGAGAACGTCTTAGACAGAACATGTTATGCCAGGGCAGGGGAGCTAAAACATCCAACTTAAACTAACTGTAGGTGTGACTTTGTCAAAAAGGTTCTAGCTTACTGTTTTACTGGAGAACCATTTGGACATATTGCTGGTGTCATGAGAAAACTTGATAACCTAATTATTATTTGCTTCTTTTGATCATTTTGTAATTGTCATGTTTTCATTTTGGTTTGAGATTACATCTCCCTCTCCTTAAAACCTGCTAAATTAACTCTTCATAAAAAAGACAGTGGCTCTTTGCTTTTCTCTCCACAATTTGACAACCTGTTATGTACTGGCAAAGGGGTAAAGTAAAGGGAAACAAAACAAGTGAAGATGATTAAGGGGAATCTAGACAAGTGTACAAGTCCAGAAACGTAGAAAAGGAGCACAAGGAATGCTGGCAATGAAGAGCGAATGATTAGCTTGTGCTTGTTACATTTCACATTATAAAATATAAGAGAAATATATTTGAATTTGAAAGTATCAGGACTGACCTTGAAAATGTGCACTAGAAACAACACACCATTTGATGACGTTAGAACTTAACACGTGGTTAGTTTTACACAGGTGGAAAATGGCAGAGGTGAAAAAAACTGATATAGACCATGAAAATGGTTTAAAAAAAAAAAAAAAAAAAAAAACTTTAGGGAAACACACACAACACAACACAGCACACAAACACCAGCATACAAATTACTTGCTGAGGAGTGACAGAAAGGTGTGAAAGGGTCAGCTGGTGAGAGGTTTTATTTTCCCAGAATGCACTTGTACAAGCCTCCCAGGGACCTGATCAGAGAGTAAGATTTAGGTCAGGTTGTCATCAGCACATAAATAGAAACAACAAAATGTCAGCACATCAATGCAAGAACACACACACGCACACACACACACACACACACACACACACACACACACAGGCAAGGTAATAAAACAAAGTGAAGCTTGTTTTATGTGAATTTTCAGACTTGGACAAATAGACAGTCCACTGGTGTAAATAGTATGTAAAGTGGATCCTGGCATATTGTATTGAGGTTTTTCCTTAAATTCAGCACAGCTTAAGAAAAGTTTCTTAAAATGTGTCTTTGAGAGGACTAACAGCCTCGTGACTAGAACAATGGTATTTCACTGAGGCTGATAAAGATAATCACATTGTGTTACTTCCACCCCTCATGCTTAAAGAATTCATTTTTAGCTATCAGAGGTTAAAATCAGTAACAGGATTGAAACAGTAAATAAAAAGGATCACAATTTGACACTCATTTGCTGCACTCATCAGTCAGTATATCAGCATCACCCACAGCTGGCCAAAACTGGAAAACACACACAAACATGGACGCTTTTATAAGGAGTAACTTAATCTTAGGCAGTTGATCTTTGCTAAAACCTACTGAAATATGAAAGACCTGTTGGGAGGGAGTGAAGGGGTAATGGAGGGAGACACAGAGAGGGAAAGAGAGGCGTGAGTTAATTTTAGATAGGGAGAGATGAGGTCACAGAAAGGTCTGGGACATGTGCAGTGTCAGGACTTCAACAGCACAACCTCCGTTGAGAACTGAGTGAACACAATATTCTACAAATATATAAGAAAAGAATCCAACCACGGAAAACCATTTTTATAATCCTTCAGCAACGTCTAATTGAAATTATTTTGAGCATGTGTGATAATGAAAAACAAAAGCCTATTTTATGTCATAGTGCTGAAATCAATTGCATTCATCTTTCAGATGGACTTGCATCATTAATTTTTTCGCTTCCAAAAAAAAGGTACATACCAGCCAAGTTAAGCTAATCTTTCTGACAGGAGGCGATGGAGGTCATATCACTTTTGTTCACTATGGCAAGCAGGCTAAAAAGTGACAGTATGAAATAAGATTTGTTGATAAAAAAAATAAATAAATAAATGAATAAAAATGCGCTAACCTGAAACTTAATAAAAGTGTCCATGTGGAATGATTTTTGGGAAATTAAAAATAATGTATAATTCAAATAAAAAAGTTAACCAATGAAAGATATTATTGCAAAAATTGCATGTATACGAACAGTGTTTTGTATTTATGGACACACTTCCCTTTTGCTGTTCTAAATTAAATTTTACCAGGGTATCAATAATGTTATCTTACTTGATGGTGACATAACAGATCCATAATGATTAAAATCATTTTTGGGTTTAAGTAGTTTATTCAGTTATTTCACAACTTGTGTAAATAGTTAGTTGTTAAACACTAATAATGATAGTTAATACTACAGTTATTTTTACAATTACAACAATTTGAATGGTGACCCTTTTAGCTTTCCGTAAATTAATGCAAGCAAGGAGAAATATCATCCATCATTTTAGTTCTAAGTGAAAAAGATATGTTTATACATACACATACTGTATATTCTAATGCACAAATGCTCTGCTCATAGCTTTCTCCATTCTCCAGTCTTTCTAAATAGTGGCAGGCATATTTGTGTATGTGAGTGAGTGAGAGACATAGACAGAGAGAGTCTGCTCTGTTAACATGTGTGTTTAGAAATCCAGTGTCCCATTAATCTATACCATACTTACAGCCTTTTGGAGAACCGAGGAGGCTCACACAGGATGAGGCGTTTTTTATTTTAGTGCACATGCACTCACACAGACTAACACAGACACGCACACACACTCACACACACACACACACACACAGAGAGAGAGAGAGAGAGAGAGAGAGAGAGAGAGAGAGAGAGAGAGAGGGAGAGCGAGGGCGAGGGAGAGCGAGGGCGAGGGAGAAAGAGAGCACATGCAGCTTGATGAAAATCATTACAAGCAGGTGTGCTTCAACAGATCTAGTTTCTCTAGGTAACTCTGCACAAACTCAAGTGCTCCGTCATACTTTTTTCCAGTTGTCTTCTCTGTCTCTCTCTCGTGGTTTCTTGTTTTCTTATGCTCTTCAAAATGCATGCTTCTTCATTTTTTTTTAAATGTGGTGGCTGTGAACATATGGCCTCATCTAAAGTAGTACACTCCTTCCGCTGTCAGTTCAGGTCCCTTGCATATTTGTTCATGTCGGAATTGAATGGTTAGCAAGAGTTTACTCCAACGTGTCTCAGAATTGTGGGTTTTTACCTATTTTTTATAATCTTATTTACCATCATCAGGTTCTCCACTAAATTCATCAAAGAAGTGAGAAGCAGTCAATCCCTGATTCTTATGTCAGATGGCTCTGATATAAAACATTGTTCTACACTGATCAAGGTCATTTTGACCTGACAGTGCCGAACAGACCATAACAACATCATGTGGCTGGATTAGCATTAAGATTATTTGACTCCCTCATACTGGCAAGACATGTCATCTCTGTTCCTGTGTATGTTAATTGGTTAAGTGTGAGCAGGTGCATGATTATCTATGAGTCACATGGTTTTTGTGCGCATACAACCCTACACACATGTTGTTTGTGCATTTAGATGTGTAGATGTATGTGCACACACAATAAGCATGCATAAACAGATTTCTGGTATGCAGTAAAGTTTACATTTTTGTTTTTCCATGTTCCCCCTCTGATTACACTTTTGTGACACATGGAAAAGTAGACAATGTATGCAATCCAAAACCAAAGTGAACTTTGTTAAAGTTGTAGTGGTCATATTTACTACAGTTCTTTTATGCAACATTAATAGGGAATTTAGGTTTGATTTGGCTATGAACAATAATTAATGGTTTTCATGGATAATTATTAATTATGATAAATAATTTGTTCCAATTTACATTAGATCACCTCAGCACCACCCTTTAAGAAGGAAAATATTTTCCAATTCAATAATTCAGTCTCATAAAAAAGTACTAAACTGTTGGTTTATAACTCTGATTGATACTCAACTTAATAACTACAACCAAAATTACTAGTTACTAGAGCTAGTAATGGTCGAAGGATTTCGGAAATCTTGACAGAGTAGAGGCTAGCAACATTGACTCTTGTACAATATTAAATAGACAGCGTGTAGGTTCAAACATTTTTTATTTAACGGTAAGGAGGAAAACACAAAATATAACTAAAATGTACAGGTGTATGTGTGTGTCTGGAAGAACAAAAATAAAAATGGTGGCTATGGTTTAAAGTGCTACGCTGCATGGCATGGAAAAAGAAAGACTACAAACAAAATGGCTGATCAAAGACAAGAACAAAGGCTGATGAGGGTTGGACTCAGGTCCAAGAGTGTGAACGCCACCATTTGTTTCTTTGATAGAAGAAGGGAGAAACAATGGTGGTGCTCACACCATGTGCTCACTGATATCACACGTATGTGTGATATAGTCCAGGCTGAAGTTGAGTGGGTGTGACATGATGCCATAATTCAACTAACATCAACTTAGTTGGCAGCAAAGCAAACTATCAATAACCTGAGCTGGCATCCCAATAACACCCAAACATTGAACACATGTGCATTACATTAACCAGAGTTAAAGAGCACTAGTCTTTGAAGAAAAGGTGCTGGTGGTTCCTTAGCTGATAAGCGAAGCAGGAGAATGTTGTAATCACAATGTTGAGCATGTTGTGTTGTCTTTCCTGTGCAATGATCTATGTAAGAAGGTGGATGAATGAAACTGTTTGCTCCTTTCCTTCGTAGGGATAGCAGCTTGTGCAAACTTGCTTTGTGTTCCTCAGATTGTGGAGTTAGCTGGCACGCTTTGTGTAGCAGCTGCTGTGCAAACAGAGCTTGAAAATTAGCAGGACCTTGTGTTGCTGCTGTGAGGAGAAGTTCTTTGGGCCTGCTGGAAATGCAGCTGGGAGCTCTAAGCAGCTGTTGGGCCCAGAAGAATCCAGGCATAGAGAATGGGAGGGCAGGCAGCTCTGTGAGGAAAGAGGTGGAGAAGAGCCAGAACAAAGCAAGGTGCTGGAATTTTGACTATCTGGTCAATCGACTGTCACCCTGACCAATAGTAGCTCTTGATCTTGGTAGTCTTTGCACCTAGGTGTGAAGACTGGGGAATTCTGAGGAACTGGGGAGTTCAGTTATTTAGAATCCACAATGAACGACTTCAACTGTGGGTTGTAACACATTTTGTTATCAAACATATCAGTTCAAAAATGTGTCAGTTGAACTCATGGTTATTAGGGTGACTGTAGTGTTCTTACACCTTAATGTGATATATTGTAAAGTGCAATATAATCCCTGATTAATCCAATACATCAGCTACTATAATACCATAGGACTTGTACTATCAAAGCACAAAGTTGTACTATTCCTTGCACTGGATGTTTCCGTGTGGGTGAGGTAAAGAGTGCCATTTTATTGGATGACCTCTTCAAAATGCATTAGAGGCTGAGAGCACTGTGACCTTAAGCACCCCTTAACCAGAGGAAAGCCCTTCACTGGCAATCACCTCGCCCTCGACAACAGCCTAATCATTTTGTAGGGCCACTAACTGGGTTTGTAGATGTGTGTTGCTATGTTCCTAGTTTGATCCTGTATGTATCTAAATGATTCCATGCATAAAATTCCCTCCATCTTGAAATGAAAGCAAGACCCGAGCATAGTTGTTAAATTGGGACAAACAGTTTCAGGGGAATTTGCCATTTACAATGAGGCACTGTGAATGTCTCCTCTATGGGGACCTGAAACCCAGAGTCCCCGGGGACATGTATGCTGTGTTCTTCTTGGAAGATTTATGACTGTTTATGTTTGGCTTGGTATTTAAACAAAACAAGTGATAAATACTGGAGCTGTGCAATAAAAGTATACTGGACTAACTAGATGACTAACAATTTAAATGTGCTGAACAGATTTTTTTACAAGATGGTATTATATAATTACTATTTATAGTGTAAGAAAAGAATGTTGAAGAGCAAAGATTCACTATGCTATGCTTCATGTATTTAAATTCAGTACACTGGAGTCACCAAAACGGTCAAGACTCAAGGCCTTAAAATTGTGTTGGCTGTGTCTATACCTTTGCCTCTCTATATAATGAAGAGGCAAAGTCTCTCTACATTTGAAAGCCAGATTGCCATAGCATCACAAAAAATAGTCCATCATATGATATTTATCACCACTAAAGGTGATTCTGCTTTCCTTCTATCGTAAAATAAATGTACAAAAATAAGGACCTACGCATGTGCAAAAAGTAGCCATGAATTGTCTTTGGTGACAAATGATTGGACTTTGTACAATTACAAAGCAACACAGCAGCCAGTAGCAATCCCTCCCTCTGGTTGTACAGCACAAGTACCAAGGCAGCTAGGGGGGTGTGGCCCAGGAGGACAGCAGCGAACAGGCACTCAACCACGGGTCCCACCGATCTTCCTCTCTCATGTTGTTTTGCAAGCTAACAAGGCCATGAAAATCTCTGTCAGCGCATGAGACACATTATTATTTCCTAACTGTATGTTCAGTTAATGTCTGATGTAACTGAGTTGTTGTTAGTTTTCCTTGTAAGTGGTTTGAAAAAACAAACAAACGGAGGGTGATGCAAGGGATCATGAGGTGCAATTTCCCCACCAGTAAACTCACCATCAATGCGGCTGTCACAGCTGCAGCTTGTCAGGTGATGCAGACAGGCCGGGTGACACAGCACTGGCAGGGCAGCCTACCAGCAGTCTACAGCTGACCTGTCAGCTCTATCACACAAGCCCGGGGACACTCTTGCAGCAAAGAGTTGTTCAGAGGGATGAGTGACCTGACAGGAGCACTAAAAGACCAGGAGTGAGGTCAGTGTGAAGATGTAGAAGTTTTTCAATGCAAAACTACAGGTCAAACACCGCCAAAACCAGATGTTTCCTGAGTTACAATGTGAGTTGGCCGCCAAGAAGCCAGCCAATCAGAGGCGGAGTAGGGCAGGGACGGGAGTCTGTCTACTTGAGCAGTATGATTGCGCCCTCTACTGTTCAAAGAGAAAAACAATGACAAGGAGAGATAGTAAAATGCATTTATACTGATTTCCCTTGTTAGATCCATGAGCTTTATGTGCAAAATAATCATGTGATATGTTGGTCGTTTTAGTCGTTAGGAAAATTTGGTAGAGTGCTACATTCCTCTAATATCTCTCTCTCTCATATATGAACCAGCTCCATATATATATATATATGGTTGGACAGACGGACAGACGGTCATCAACCCCGTCAGCCGGGGGACGGACTGACGCTCATCGCTGTCAGCCAGGAGTTCCTAGCCGTCAACCGGGGGACAGACGGATATAGTATAGCATAGTATAGCGTAGTATAGCGGCGCTGACCTAGCGGTATAGCGGCGCAGCGCCGCTGTTCCACCGTCTGGGGAGAACCCTGATATATATATATATATATATATATATATATATATATATATATATATATATATATATATATATATATATATATATATATATATATTGCAAGTGGAAAGTAACAAATCAATAAAACTGAACTGAAATAGTATGTATGTACCTTGCTTTTTGTGTCTGGGATTGGTCCACTCGTGTCCATCAATGCAACATTTCATGCAGCCAATGATGATAAGTACCACTTGTGTTTGACCTTTGGATTGTCAGAAGCATATCCAATATCAAGTGTACTTTTAGGAGGGCACCAGATGCTGACTTCAAGCATATATCACTGTCCCTTGATGTTGCCTGTTCCTTGTCCCACCTCAGCTATAACCAGAACACCTTGCCTATGAGAGTTTTCTACAAACTAGCCTGTACTGGCAGTCTCATTACACACATCCATCTGGAAGAAATCGAAGAATCCCTTGTTGCTTTGAAAATTCCCTTGTTGCTTTGAAAATAACTCCACCTGTTGGCTGGGTTTCAGACTCTTGTGTAACTCTGTGACACTTGGGATATAACCGCTGCTAGCAATCCTCTGGATATTTTTCCTCTGTGCTGTTTGCTGCATCAAGAGAAGCCATGAAGTCACTTTTTCCATGCAGGCTATAAAGCATTCACACCTCACCTACTATTCAGCCAACTGTTGCACCAGCTAAATTCAAGCTGCCTGCCAAGTACAATAAAATCCATTTAAAAAAAGTTGTGTTCCTGTGCCACACAGAAGACCTTCTTTACTTCCTTACATTTACATTAAAGAAAAATCCAGACTCAGGATAACTATTTGCTGAGTAAAGATACAATACAGTGGAGTAATGGCGTTCAGAGCAGGGAATGGTGTCACACTCCCTCTGTTGTCTTGTTATCTGAGCTACTTTCTTCTTTGTTTCAGTAGCCGAGTCAGCCACACATGTATCTTAGTGCATGTAAGTCCATTCATGTTCCCCTATCTCTGTATTCAACACAACAGCTTGGTAATACATAATCTAATGTTTTACATTATGCAGTAACAGATTCATGGTCCGTACAATATCAGCACTGTATAGTTTGACAGTCTTATCAGAATTTTTTTTTGCGAGCAGTGTGATGCTGCTTTAATTTTCCCTCCAACTCTATTTTGAGCTGACCCAAGAGGCCAAATCTGAAAATGTTAATTTTACAGTAAAAAACTGGCAGCTGTGGTTGCCAGAATTTTACCTTAATAAATACAGTAGAACTTTTTCTATTATTATGGTAGTAAGATATTAGTACCACTTATGGTACTTATGTCTGAGTTTGAGGCCAAAATTTACAGTATAAATACACATTTTTACTATTAAAAAAACACTGTTTTGCCATATAATAAACATAATTTTCATTTGATTATACCGCAAAACAGCATCATTTTTGTGTATTTATATGGGAAAATGTGATTTTAAACTGTAAAATCAGCAGTGCTAATATCCTTCTACCGTATTAGCAGGCCTACTGTATTTATTACGATAAAATTCTATCAACCACAGCTGCCAGTTTCCTACCCTAAAAATCCTTTCTTTATTTATACTAGTATGCCATATAGTTTGTGCCATTAAAACTTTCATTCATTCTTACAATATACTTGAATAGAATTACCAGTTATACCCTGGCTTACTACTACAGTCAATAGGCAGATAGAAATCCAAGGATTTGAAATGTCCATTGGCATAAAAGTGTCTTTAATTAGTCAAGATGCTGTTCCTCCCGTTCCATCCTGTGATTGTCGATTCAAGGGCACAGCACGAGTGCAGCGAACATTACTGTATGTGGACATCAAGGGTTTCACCAGGGCGGATGGACTGAGTTGCATCAATGGATCTAACAGCAGAGATAACAATTATTATATGATCCAAAGTTGTTTCATTGACACTAAAGTAGTGGTAAGACATATTTTTAAAAAATGTGCATCAAGATATTTTTAACAATTTTGATCATAATGGTATACAGTATTTTACGGATGCCCTAAATGGACATGGGAAAAAATAAATAAATAATGCAAACGTATCTTGTGTGCACAAGATAATTTTTTTCTCGTGAGCACGAGAAAGTTTCTTGTGCTCATGAAAAACAACAACATGAACAGTAGGTTTTATTGAAATTAAAAGAAAATCTTTAATGCTTTTGATTTGTATTTTGTTTTTATAAACCCTACTGTTCATGTTTCACCAAATACAATTTTAGGTTTCATGTAGTTTGGTGTGAAATCGCTGCAGTGGACAAGACTGTGCTGTCAGGCACACAGCGCTCACTGGAGACAGTCTCCACACACACACTCTGCCTTCTCCAGACAGCTCATCCGGATCATCTTCCCCACCTACGAATATGGATTGTATGATTTGTGAAAGGCTGTAAATAAAGTCAGTGACAGCTCTCACAGAATCGTTACACTCCATATCCTCATTGGGAGTCCTAATCATGATGCAGGCTGAGTTCACCTTAACCTCTCTTAAATTGATGTATAGTGTTCACCTACCGAACTTCCATTTTCAAACAATATCCCAGGCCGAGGGACACCACTGATAGTCGTTTATAATTTGAGCATGTGAAGACAAAAACTCTCATGCTCACAAGAAAGTATCTAGTGCACAGAGACAGACAGGACTGCTGAAACAGAAGGGTTATGACATGTGCTGTAACAGCGAAAGCATAACAGCAATGTAAACAGACATGCTATAATGCTCATCTTAACAGTGTGAAATCCACAACTACAGGCCATGGACCCTCCAAAGAGGGTGGTTTGTCCTAAGGCCTGCATTAGGCATTTCTAAATCTGAAAGAATCAGACTTGTATTCATCCTGGAGTGAGACACTCAGTGTACAGTCTATTGTCAGATAATACTTTCTGCACCATCAGAATGACTACATCTCATCTAGTGCTATGCATGGTCATGAGTAATAGGTGGATATTTTGCTGTACTATACCTACTGGAAGGGATCATGCCATTTGCGCTGCCTCGGGGCTGGTCTGTTGCCTCCTCCAGCAGACCAAACCCAAGAGCTGGCGAATGTCCTCAGTCTCACCATCCACTCCTCTCTACCCCACTCTTTGGTTTAGTGCTCATCTGAAGACAACCTGAAAATTATAACAGTAGTTACAGCTATGAATCTCAGCATAAATATAGTGTGCTGAACAAGTGCAAAACTCCTGTGAAATTCCAATCTCTTTGCAATTAACACATTTGCAGGCTGTATTTGTTTATTAATTCTGCACAGCATCTCATCTTCACATCACAAAGATGTGGTCAATTGTCCTGTGTAACTGCATTACCTTGAAGTCAACATATCACTATGTCCCTCCTGTCCCTCTCTTTCTTTTTCTTAAGCCTTCCCTTTCTGTGTACAATAATAATAATAATAATAATAATAATAATAATAATAATAATAATAATAACAACAACAATTATTATTGTCATTATTATTATTATTAATATTATTACTATTATTATTATTATTGTTGTTGTTGTTAGTAACATTACAACATGTGGCCAGATAAGTTCCTTTCTGGATTAAATTCACATGTCTGCACATGTGGATCACCAACACCATATTGTCTGTGCATAATGAGGCTTTCGTATTTTTTTATAGTCATGACATAAATGTGAAATTACAACAAACTTCAGAGCACATTAAACCTTGCTGCCCACAATCCCCAAACATATTTTTACATAAACCTTGTATTTAGAGTACAGCAATGGGATCTATCATCTTTTTTACATTTTTTTTTTACATTATTCTTTTCAAGATATGTGTCTGTTTGAAACAGACATTGCAAAACTACAGCAGTATGTTGTCAAGTGGGTTTTAATGGTGTGGTTATTGTATTATCCACACTAACCAAACCAGTGTTTCGGGACAGAGAAGTTCTTTTGAGTTTTTGGCCACTAACTAAATTCTTTGAGCACCACAAACAACATTATTGTTACCTCTATTATAGTGGAGCAGAGGCTCATATATCAGAGCCCAAATCCCCATCACTAAAAACTTATACTATCTTCATGGCTACATACCACTCGTGGTAAGGAAGGTAATATGTAGTTTTGTCATTTTGTCATTGAACTGAACCTAAAGCTGTTTTGAGAATTATGTGAGAATGTCTTCAAAGAACAGAACTCTGGTTACTATGAAATTATGATATGAAATATGAAAATATGAATACACTTTTCTTTAGTTTTTTCTTATTGTTATAGTCAATATTTACTGTCTTTGCTGTCCTCCCTCACAATTTTCCCATACTAAATCCCTGTGTGTGTGTGTGTGTGTGTGTGTGTGTGTGTGTGTGTGTGTGTGTGTGTGTGTGTGTGTGTGTGTACCTGTGACATGACCAATTTGCTGCAGAATACATCTAGGGTTAGGTTCAGGCCATTGAAGTGAAATGGAGTAAGTGTAATGTTTGTCATAAATAGGCCTTGTTATCCTGGCTAATAGTTTGTGTGTGTGTGTGTGTGTGTGTGTGTGTGTGTGTGTGTGTGTGTGTATGTGTGTCTGTGTGTGTGTGTGTGTGTGTGTGTGTGTGTGTGTGTGTGTGTCTGTGTCTATGAAAGACAGAAAGAGAGAGTTAGCATGTGTAATAAGGTTACTTTTCAATTGCTACCAGGTGTGCGCGTGAGACAGGGATGTGGGAGAATTAGACTCCTAGCTCACATTCTGCACCATTAGTTTAAATCTGCTCTGCTTTCCAGTTCTCCTGATTTATTTGTATTACCCTCACATTTTTCCTTTTCTCTTGTTTTGCTTCTTGTCCTTCTTCCCCTTTTATTCAATTCCAATTTTCAGCCCTCTCATTTTCCAATTGCTCTGTCCAAACTCATGATTGCCCAAGAGAAGGATCATTTTGTCAAGGAGGGTTTGTTTAAGTTACCCACGCAACATATATCTGGTGTGTGTATGTTTAGTACAACTAGATGGACCTAACATTTATTTTGTCTACACAGTAACCTGATATCTTGTTGTACAATGTGTGTGTGGGTTTTGGAGTTCATACATTCTTGACAGAACTCTACGCTCCCATCAGTGTGTCTCATGCCAGAGCAAACAAGCACATGACACGCTAACATGAGTTGGCCCTATATCCCTAATGGCTAGATACAGAACAGCTTACATCTAATACATCAGTTTACTCCTCTGGCCAAGTATGAGGAGGAGGTTAGTTATGTGAATGTCGGTTTGGTTTTGCTTAGCAAGGGAGTGGGAGGGTGTCATGACTTCAATATTCTTCAGTCTCCTTGGGTCTGTCTTCCACTCCATCTTAATTTTCCTCCCCCTCTGTATTTCTTTCTAAGGTTCACATATATGTATGCGAAAATCTTTGGGTTTGGACCCCACTTCCTGGGAAAGAAGGAGAGTTCTTCCCCTCCTACAATGAACTTAAGATTTGTACTATATAGTATCATCCAGTAGCAACTGCAACATAATTTATGTATGTTTGTTTCTTGGTTTGTAAGAGAAGTTTTGAAAAGAGTATTGGAAATGAGACTTGATGAAAAACCATCTCTTCTCAAGAATAGGAGCATTCATGTTGGGAAAAGATCATATTCTTGGTTGAGTATTAACAAAAACAAAAACTCAATACTAACTTAAAATCATGCTTCAATAGTTAAAGTTACCTTTCGGCATTTTTACCACTCTTGCTGTTAGTTTTATGCAATACCACTGATCAACAGGTGGTGGTTTACATACTCAAAGAAGAGTTGCAATGTAGCAAAAGTGTTTATTCAACTGCAAGTCAGCAATTGTGGACGTAAACATTGCATGATTTGGAATATTTTTTTAAATGTCTTTTCAAACCTTATCCAAAGTACCTAAATGTAACCTCATGCACGACTCTAAGTCTAAGTGTAGGAGGCCATAAGAATTAGTTTCATGAATGTAAAATGTTTAAATCCTACTCAGTGGACAAGGCACCATGCTGATTATGGTTGTTCAACAATTGCCACCATTTCTTATTAAAGCAAAACAGTTTTTGTATTTTGTTTACACAAGACACCAAATGTACAGTATGCAAAAGGTTGTAGTGCAAACAGAATGTAAAAGAATATTGGAATAATAAAGAATATTGATGAAGTGACAATTAATTACACCACTACTACTCACCTGTACAGTGTGGTTACAGCAATGTTTACAAAGCATGTTGAATTTATTGAGACACTGAGACTAAACAACAGGGGCGTCACTAGGTTTTAAGGACAGGGGAGGCTAAGCCCCCAAGAGATGCACAGGATGTGAGCAAACGTAGTGCGTGAGCACAAAATTTCACAACCAGCTAACAAGGACTGCGAAATTATTTTTTCTTACCTTCCTCCTCTCTCTATGATTACTTGATCTTCCTCTGCCTCTTGATCCATCTCTGGATCCCCTTGCTCTCTCTGACTTGACCTTGCCTGTTGATTTTTTTCTCCCTCAGCATCTCCTTCTGCCTGGCCCTTCAAGATACATTGAAACACACTGAGTTGAATTAATAACTGATTAACATATGACTTTCATTCACAGTATA